>NC_142934.1:63670684-63720684 GCF_046866305.1 Octopus bimaculoides | reverse complement strand
CATTCGTTATTTGTCTACATTCTCTTTCAGTGGCTGCCCTCAGTTTATCGACAGTTACTCTTTAGTCTCTTTTACTCTTTTACTTGTTTCAGTCATTTGACTGCGGCCATGCTGGAGCACCGCCTTTAGTCGAACAAATCGACCCCAGGACTTATTCTGTAAGCCTAGTACTTATTATATCGGTCTCTTTTGCCGAACCGCTAAGTTACGGGAACATAAACACACCACCATCGGCTGTCAAGCGATGTTTGGGGAACAAACACAGACACACAAACATATACACACATATACATATATATATATATATACATATATACGACAGGCTTCTTTCAGTCTCCGTCTACCAAATCCACTCACAAGGCTTTGGTCGGCCCGAGGCTATAGCAAAAGGCACTTGCTCAAGGTGCCACGCAGTGGGAATGAACCCGGAACCATGTGGTTGGTAAGCATGCTACTTACCACACAGCCACTCCTGTGCCTACAGTTGTAAAAACAATCAAACAAAAATGAGACTCTAGTGATGTGAGATCCGCTGAACGCGGAAAGTATTCTATCAAACTTGATCGTTTAATCCACCTACCAGTTTGGCAGAATCGTAACAAAGTTGGCTCTTACAATGATATGGTAGTGTTGGGGTGCCCCATCTGGCTGGAAATAAAATTCCACATCTTCAAAGTCCTTTTGGATGCTGGGTATGGCAGAACGTCTCTGCAAGTTCAAATCAGGACATGTACATTACAGTCAAGAAAGAAAAGTTCAGTTACTGTGACTCCTTACTAAATTAACATCTTCATCTGTAAAATGCAGATTCTCAGGTTCCAAGTAGGTGCATCGTTGGCGGTTAATTAAGCCATCTAATTCAAATGTAGCCTCATCACTCTAAACAAATTTTGTTGGAAATTGTGCATCTTCCACTTTCGTTGCAAAGTACCACTCACAATATTTCACTCTTTGGTCCTGACCATCTCGATTGAGAGCATAGACTATTCTTAGAATGCAGCTTTTCTAATGAGATTGCTTCAAAATGCGATGAACACTTGATTTTGAAATTCCTGTCTCAAGACCCGCTTACCGTACACCAGCATCGACTACATTCTCAAACCTCCAGTATACACACATATTATATATATATATATATATATATATATATATATATATATATATATATATATATATATATATATATATATATATATATATATATATATATATATATATATATATATATATATATATATTTAATAACAATATATTATAAATTAACTACCAACAAAAATAATTGGTAAGCTAACTTAAACAATCATCACCAAAATAGCAGAAAAAAACGACAGTGAAGATATGCAGACTCTTCAAGAATCGATCCTTTTGGTTATATTAATAATAATAAAGGAGTTACGTCTTTGCGTCGTAACTCCTTTATTATTATATATATATTTAAATATATATATATAATCATAAATATATAGGGGTCAGCATAAGTTGCTTCACCAACATACTGAAAATTTAGAAATAGCAGTCAAAAAACTACTGATTCTAAACTACATTTATGATTATAAATGTTTTTACCGATAAGGGTTTTTTTTCATACTGAACTACTTGGAAAAATTGTTAATTATTAATTTTATTAACTAATTGGCAATTCCCTGCCCTATATCTGTATTTATTTATATATATATATATCTATATATATATATATATATATATATATATATATATATACATATGAATATATATATACATATGTACATACATACATATATATATATATATATATATATATATATATATATATATATGTACGTACATATATATATATATATATATATATATATATATACACGTGCGCGTGTGCATGTATGAGTGGGAATCTCCGAAATCCAAGGGACTGAAAATTTTGTCGATTTCTGATTTCTCTGATTTCGAAGTATTTTCATATTTGTATCTAAAAAATGGGACAACTTGTGGATGGAACCCAATTCTAAACACAATATCCATATATATATTATAACATGGCTTAAACATACACCCTAAATGTAGTTTTATATAAATTTTCATGTAATAATTTTCTATGTATAATACCATAAGAAAGGTAAGATAACAATCTACACCTACGATTTCACGTCATTACAATTACATTTTTTAGGTTTCATGTAAGTTATTAAAACAAAGCAGTGAATGTGATTTCAGATAAATAAAAAACTGAAAAAAGTCATTCATTTATTTGTAAAGAAATGTACAAGTACTGATGCTTGTCATGTTACACTCAAACATGGAAGTGAAATTCATCTCAAGCAAAAATAACGTTTTATCCTTTAAACAAATCACTATGATCTCTGCTTACACACTTGAAGATAAATGCAGCCCTAGACATTACAATTACATCAGGCTCGAGAAACTTGGGGGGAGAGGGTACGTCATCAATGACATTACTGCGAGCTGGAAAGTTCAAGTTATCAGTATCCACCTACGAACTCGTGTTTTAATCAAAAGCTTACAGTACATAATGACTTTTGTATAAAAACAAAACATGGAATATGATTACAGGTGAATGTAATGAAAATTGAAAATGTGAGCATTATATCTGTAATGCAACAACGACGCTAGTATCAATACAGTGTCGTTTGCCTCATTAACACGGGTTTTTGTCGTAGCAGTTTCTTTTTGAATTTATAAACTGATGTGATTCCTTGTTTCGTTATGAATGCACGTTGCTAAAGTCGTTTAATAAGTCTATCATACATTTTCACCATATTATCTACTGACACATTTTCCACTGTGTTCACCATGTCATCTTTATCTTCACAATTTTAACAATGTGTAGCACGATAATTGTCCTTGAGTAGCTATCTGTTATTTCCTGTTTGCTTATCCCTAGAAAGTAGGAAAAACGGTTAATATTTCCTTCAAACTTTGCTTTTCTTACATTTATCCAAACCCCAAAGACTTCGTCTTAACATATGACTATGATGCTCCCCCTCTACTCCCGCTCATGATCAGAGATTCACATATTGTCAGCCATTAAGGGTCATGTTCAAGTGGTTAAGGTCAAGCAACTAACGAGTAAATTTGTGGTATCAAGCAGAATATTTGCTATAACGATATTTCTGCTTCTGCAAATCAGCGCTGATCCTGTCTGAAATGTAATGGGAAATAGGTCAGTTTCAAAACATCGATGTCAAACATTGAAGGGAATAGTAGTCATTTCCTTTGATTTCTAGATAGAAGAAAATAAGAAATAAAACTTACTGACCAAAGACAAAATTAAAAAAAAAATTATTACAGAATGAAATCAGAATCGCCTTGATTCGGAACTATTTCGGCTATTTCATTATCGGTCATTGAATTAGCAACTGGAGTATCTTTTGCGATGTTGACAACTTGTTCGGCACCATCTTTGCAACGTTTTCAGTTATAACTTCACATCACAAAACACAAAACGGATGGTAATCGCTACGAGTAAAGAGCGAAGATGTCGGTATGACGACTGCTGACAACAAAATGCCACCAAGCGGTCAACTTGTTAGAGAAGTCTCTCCCAAAGTAAGTTAGGTCACATGCCATGACGGTACACACCAGCTATATTTGATGGGTGGTGAACCTTCACATCACTTTGTAGAATGTTTCCATTTTTGGAGTCTCATTCAAAATCGTTCGGATTTCGGAGGTTCCAGATTTTGAATTTCAGATAAAGAATTTTCTCATACATACATACATACATACATACATACATACATACATACATACATGCATACATACAGTTTGATGTTTCGCGCATAACCATTCGCCGGAAAGAGGAAAGGTAAAAGTCCAAAGAAGGAAAAGAAATCGTCAACAACATGTTATGTAGTTACACACACACACACACACACACACACACACACACATATATGCGTATATTAGAATATGTGCTGACATTTATTCATAAACATAATTAAATAAGTACATGTATACATGTACACATACAAACATGTTTCGAATATTGACATAATAATTGCTCTTTAAGTAGTAGAAACTAGTTCTTTTAGACTAGAGCAGTGCTTCCCAAAATTCTTCTTAATTATTTCTCCACTTCTCTTTTACTAACATTTCAATGCTCCCTTGTTACAATTCAACACATCCGACCCATTTTCAACGTATATACACGTAACATCAGATCTGAGAAAGATCCTGGTAGCGGTTTGACGCTTGCATTAGAATGATGCTTATCACAGCACTATCCTGCTACATGCGAATATCTGACGCATCATCTTAGTTACTGACTCAACGCCAAACTGAGGTACGTATTCTTTGTGCCTCATATGTACACCTGCAGCTTCAGGTTCAAAATTTATATTCCGATTTCTGGTTATGTTTTTATACGTCTATTCACATGCAGATTGATTTCTCTGCTGATGTATGAGTTTTTAATTGTCCACCTGTTATTAATACACGTGATATTGTGAGATTAATAGATTACATTCATAGAATCAAAAATGTTCAAGCATATACATATACATACATCATGCACACACACACACACACACACACACACACACGCACGCACGCACGCACGCATGCACACACACAAGTCAAGACATTACGCAGTGCTCACTTTTATGGCTTGTATGGAAGGAAGTACCCCTAAATTTTGACATGCAAATGTGCAAGTAAAGTTCATGAAGGTGATGTTACGTTGATCACAACTAACAGAAATAAATCTAGCCTTCTGGGTTGAATATTGAAAAAGATATTGACTATTCGTAATCTGTGACAATGTATTTCTTAAGGAAAACATAATTCATAGGAAGCATTTGCGAAATTAAGAGAATTGTTTCATAAATACACTGGAATAAAATATCTTCGTCAAAAACAAACAAAGAACAAACAGGCTTTTCGAAAAATAGACGAGACAATATATAATATTCGGCTATGGCTTTGTTGGAAGTAATGAGGCGGAAACCAGGCAAACTACAGCTTAAGATTCAACTTTGAATGCTGGAAAGGTATCAAGTGCCACCCGGAAATCCGACGAAAGCAATCGGATAATTGCCAGTGAAAGGCTTAAAATAAGATATCTGATTGCGGCGAACGAATGAAAGTTTCGAATATGGTCATTTAGGTCAGGAGACATTTTTTGATGGTTAGCTTAATATATATTTACAGAGACATAAACAGGATATCTGTTGCCGGAAGTTCTACGAGAAATGTAAATAGTTTTAGTAGAGGAATTTTATATGTTTATTGAGTAAGACGGGCTACTGAGATAGTGAACTGAAACTCGAGATTATTTAATTGTAAAGCTAAATATAGTTACGTAAAAAGTAACTGCTGCTGGAGATATCACATAATAATTGATACATATTTTGTCAAGATATACAGCAGATGAAAAATACAGCACCTATGGACTGCGTTCACGGTTCACGGAGAAAACGTGACGGCAGTCCTTTAAACTACCGAGAACTAAATACGTAGAAATTGACTCTACGATGGAGTGCAGTACCTTCTCATTAAAAGTTTTAACTCGAAATTTATTTCATATTAGTGCAAAAATCACTTCGTATATACAATTGATTTTATTTTTGCATATGTGTTACGTTATTTTTATATTATATATTGCAGTGCAGCTTATACTGTGATCAAATACAGTGTAATATTTTACTATCAAGATATGATGGAAATTGGCAGCTTATTCTCGACAAGGGTGCTATATATCACCACTGCACAGAATAACCATAACGAATATACTATAGATTCAAAACCTCGTTCAATAAGCATAAAAGAACTCCATATTTTGATGAGTAGCGTTCTAGTAGTCTGTAGTGCTGGTTCTATATTCTCTCAAGAGACTGAACATGACAATAGAAAGATATGCCGATTATCTTGCTTTTCCGATGGATACGGAGGCATAGGAATTATAAGCATATTGATACGTATCTATGACATTATTTAACATTATTTGTCACACTTGTATGAGATAACAAAAATTAGACACAGTAGCATAAATGATTGTATAAAGGAAAATTATTGGTAATGGGAAACTGCGTAACATTCAGCAACGTGTGATTAAATGTTTTATGTGAGGTGTTAAAGCTGATGTTTATTTGTAGAATGAACGTATTTAAAAACACCAGATATTCGTATGTGTGTGATAAAACTAGGTTAATTTGAAGAATAAGACCATGCGATAGGGGTTCTATTGTTGCTTACCGAATTAAAAATGTCATGCAATTTGATTATGGTTTTTATTATCTCCCAAACTGCCAGTTATATATTCCCTTGAAGCTCGATGCTTATAATTGTCGTTTATACGAACCGTTGCTTGGAAGAAGTGTCTGTATTTTCACTTCGTAGCTATTAAATAGCTTCGCATCAGCTTTGTATGCCAAACATACAGCTATACAGAATACATATAATTAAAAACAGATAGTATAGTCATTTACAGACTACAGTCAAATGTAAACAAAAACGTACAGAAGTGTGTAAATTGTTAATATTTGATGACTGGGGGGGGGGGGGGCAGGCAGTACTAATGACCCTTTATAGAGCATCTGAAAGGTGGGAGGGCATGAGGATGGAATGCCCAAAATGAAAATTTGATGCGAACGCTTGCGAACGCTTGCAACATATTGGACAAATGGCAACCATGGTACCAGCGAGGAGGAATAAGCCTACCCACGTAGAGCGTAATGGGATTTGAACTCAGAATGCAAAGAACCGTAAGAAATACCTTAAAGAACCCGGTCCAGTGCCTTAACAATCCCGCTAATCCTTAGCACGTACTTGCCATCTTGGACTCGCAGATACCAACTTGTTCTTGAGAAGGGGCACCTCATCAGTACTTGTTATGAGACACACACCTATGGCATCATGCACGTATAACATGAATATAGTTATAACGTATGTTATCACCATCTTGAAACAGCTATCGAGGTATGACTTTACATAATTCTGTTTTTTGTTCTCTTTTTGCTTTATTCTGTAATATGTGTTTTACGCTCCATATATCTCAGGCCAATGTGTATCTACCTAACTACCACTATCTCACCCACTCACTCACTCGCTCACTCACTCACTCACTCATTCTCTCTATCTCTGTCTGTCTGTCTGTCTGTCTGTCTGTCTGTCTGTCTGTCTGTCTCTCTCTCTCTCTCTCTCTCTCTCTCTCTCTCTCTCTCTCTCTCTCTCTCTCTCTCTCTCTCTCTCTCTGTATATATATATATATATATATATATATATATATATATATATATATATATATATATATATATATATATATATATATATATATATATAGGCGCAGGCGTGGCTGTGTGGTAAGAAGCTTGATTCTCAACCATATGGTTCCGGGTTCAGTACCCCACTGCGTGGCATCTTGGGCATGTTTTTTCTAGCCTCAGGTTGACCAAAACCTTGTGAGTGGATTTAGTAGACAGAAACTGGAATAAGCTCACACATGTGTATATGCCTATATTCATGTCTTTGTGTTTGTCCCACCACCATCCCTTGACAACCAATATTGGTGTGTTTACGTCGCTGCAAGTTAGCGGTTCAGCAAAAGACATCGATAGAATAAGTACTAGGCTTACAAAGAATAAGTACCGGGGTCGATTTCTTCGACCAAAAAACCTTTTAAGGCGGTTCTCCATCATAGCTGCAGTCAAATGACTGAAACAAGTAAAAGAATATATGAAAAAATATATATGTATATGTATACACACTCGCTCACTCACGGATATGGTGGTTGGCAAATGGCTTTCAGCAATGGCCGTGCTAAAACCCAAAGTCAGTGACAGCTTGCACAGTACTATTAAATCTCTCACTTACAAAGCCAAGTTGTCCAGAAACAGGCAAGAACAGGATCTCCGGCTTCGCAATAACGCGGTTGTTATTTCGGTAGTTCAATCTCTTCGAAATTTGCTTCAACTGAAAGCTGGGCAATGACATATATCTGTGTGTGTGTGTGGGGGGGGAACTAAGGCTGCGTTATACATGCATGATAATGATGACCACTGCATCTATTGTTGAAGCTGCTTGACGGACCCAGTATTGACCGGTTTACAAAAACAGGACTCAACTCTATCGCTAAATAAATATTTTCACATATGTTTGATGTGGTATTATATTTCTCAGCAATTTGTCCGTTTCATGTACGTGTTGACAAATATCGCAGCACTAAATATACTCAGAGATTGTTAGCTATTTATTGAACAACTCGTGAGATATAATTCCAACGAGAATGTGTTGTGTTCAAAAAATCTTATGTCCAAATAGTATACATATACGCACGCCTGCATCCATAAGTACCAGTGGCGTATAGTGGTTGTTGTATTGGGTATGCTGCTACACGCAATGCCACCAAATTTCAAGCAAGGGTATGACAAAAGTTTTCCATTAAGATTTGTGATTATATTAATGAATAAGATTAATATCTATAATGAATTTGCCATTCTCGGTGGCAAACTCACGTAGCACACCCGGAATATATGCCCCTGGTATATATATATATATATATATATATATATATATATATATATAGATATATATATATATATATATACCCCATATACATACATGCATGCATACATACATGCATACAAACATACATAGATACACATATAAGGCGGCGAGCTGGCAGAAACGTTAGCACGCCGGGCGAAATGCTTAGCGGTATTTCGTCTGCCGCTACGTTCTGAGTTCAAATTCCGCCGAGGTTCACTTTGCCTTTCATCCTTTCGGGGTCGATTAAATAAGTATCAGTTACGCACCGGGGTCGATATAATCGACTTAATCCGTTTGTCTGTCCTTGTTTGTCCCCTCTGTGTGTAGCCCCTTGTGGGTAGTAAAGAAATAACACATACATGTATGTGTTATTTCTTTACTATGCTCTACATAGGTAATCAGAAATTATATGCAAACGATGACGAGATCTGAAAAGGCTACTAGTAACTGAAAAGATTCAGTGATGACATCAATGTAGAATTTGGCCTTGACAAGTGTACAAAAGCTCCGTTCAAACGTGGTAAATTGATAGCAAATACCGCGACCCAATTTGGTCATGATATCAATCAAGAACCTGAATCAAGAAGGCTTTTATAGGTATCTTGGTGTACACGAACGGAAAAGGACTCAACACGGATCAGCGAAAGAGAAAATCAGGAAATAATATTATAGACGTGTCAGAATGGTCCTGAATACCGAGCTGAACTCCCAGAATAAAATTGCAGCTCTAAACCTCAAGACGGTACCAGTTGTCCAGTATTACTTAGATAAAATGATTGTAGAGAATTTCCAGAGCAAAAAGAACCTGAGTATGGCATGGATAGACTACAGGAAAGCATTTGATTGTGTCCCACATAATTGGCTACTCAAGACCCTTGAGATATATAAGACCTCTCCTGTCGTCTCCAAATTCTTACACGGTAGGAGGGCCAAGTGGAATACACGTCTCGTTCTACACCGTAGTAATGGAATGAGCCAATCTAACAACATCAACATCAAAACGAGTCTTCCTCCGAGGTGACTCCCTCTCTCCATTACTCTTTTGCATTGCATGACACTGATCCCACTCTCAAACGAACTGAGTAACACCAGGTATGCATTCAAAGTGTATAACATTATAAACCATCAGTTTTATATGGACGATCTGAAACTGTTTGCTAGAAACGACGAAGAGCTAGTAGGGCAGTTAACAACAGTAAAAGAGTTCAGCAATGACATCGAAATGGATTTTGGCCTTGATAAGTGTGCTAAAGTAACTTTTGTAAGGGGCAGGCTCAAACAAACAACTTACATTAAATTAGACACCGACACTACCATCAAGGATCTTGATCTACAAGAAAGCTATAAATACCTGGGGATAAACGAAAAAGATGGTATGCAACAACATGCTACTACGAAAGGAGTATTACAGAAGAATACGACTCATACTAAAAACTGAACTCGACTCAAAAAATCGCATCGAAGCCATTAACACCCTGGCACTTCCAATAGTTCAATACAGTTTTAACATCATTAACTGGAATCATACAGAGCTCCAACGCTTGGACAGGAAGACAAGAAAACTACTGACATCTAAGAACATGCATCACCCCAAAGCAGACGTTGATGATTTGTACCTACCTAGAATTAATGGGGGAGGAGGAATGATGCAGGTAGAACTGTGCTATAAGACCTCCACAAAAGCAATGAACAAGTACTTATCTGGTACAGAGGACTGGATGCTGCCGCTTGTGTGCAAGCACGAAAGCAGCAAAAAATTACATTCTATTGTCAAGGAAGCTTGCAAATTCGCAAGGGGACACGGCATTGGCCCTGAATTAGATGAAGAACCTGAAAGCACTTCTACAAAACAAGCAAAACGGATCAAACAGACTGCAAACAAAAACGGTGGAAACAAATTGAGGATCGATGGAGCCAGAAGCCTCTGCATGGACAGTATATACTTCGAAGCTGAAATGCTGATGTAGACCAAGCAACAAACCATCAGTGGCTGAGAAGCTCAGGACTGAAAGCAGAGACTGAAGGTTTCATATTAGCGGCACAAGATCAAAATTGCTTACAAAAAACTACCAGGCTAACGTGCTTCAAAACGGTTCTGACCCTAAATGCATATTCTGCGATAAATTCGATAAAACAATAGACCGTCTCGTCTCGAGATGTCCTTTGCTGACACCAAACGAATACAAAAATCGCCACGATAGGGTAGGACAGTATTTAGATTGGAAAATATGTAAACAGGACTCCTGGTATGAACATCATTCTGAGCCAGTCGTTGAAGGTAAAAATGTCGCTATCCTCTGAGATTTTCCAATCAGAACCGACAGAACGACCCAGGTTAATCGACCAGACATAGTCATTAAAGAAGAGAAGAAAATAATTGTAGACTAATACTTGTAAGTGTTTCAGCTGATAAAAATATATCTGTAAAGGAATTTGACAAATTGAGTAAATATAAGGACCTTGAAACTGAAATACAAAAGATGTGCCATCTTAAAGCGAGAACTATTCCTGTTATTGTAGGTGCCCTATGTATGATAAGAAAGGGATGTCAGAAACATCTAGATAAGCTTCCAGGAGAACCATGTCTCAGAGAAATCCAAAAGATTGTGCTGACAAGTACTGCCCACATCCTTAAAAAAAACCCTATCAATTTAAATGACTGTGTTGTATTACATGAAGATATTCGCTACTGCCCCTGCCATTTTCCCTCCCAAGCTTTCAATCATATTTCATACCTCTTATGCTTCACTCACCCTAGGACGCAAAAATACTTACTCCAGAAGCAAGGAAAAATACCTACTCCAGAAGCAAAGAAAACTAATACAAATAGCCACAAAACACGAACAAAAAGAAACTGTTCTCAGTCTTTAAGGAAGCTGACAAATACAAACAAGAAGTCATACTACCTAACAAATATGAAGAAGAAGAAACAACAAAAGCCATAAAACAAATGAAATCCAAACTAAAACTAGAACAGCAACGGACCATGATAAAACGATGGCACGAAAAGCCCCTTCATGGAAAATACTGGGCTAAACTAAAAGCAAAAGAAATAGACAGAGAAAAATCCCAGCAATGGTTGAGAAGCTCAGGACTTAAAGTAGAGACTGAAGGATTTTTAATTGCAGCACAACGCCAAAGCCTCCCCACCAGAAATTACCAAAAACATACAATGAAAAGAAACATAACAAATAACTGCAGAATATGTGGAGATGGACAAGAAACAATAAATCATATTATCTCTGGCTGCTCAGTATGGTATAAGCACACGCCAGAAAAGGTCACAGAAAACAAGAAAGCAATCATACTATGGGATTTGCCAATATACACAGATAGAGAAATTAAGACCGATAGGCTAGATGTAGTTGTCAGAGATCATGAATAAAAATAGCTTTCTAATTGATGTATCAATACCAGCAGATGACAATGTTTCTCTAAAAGAAATGGAGAAACTTTCAAAATAGAAAGACCTGGAAATAGAGGTAATTCGAATGTGGAATCTAAAAACAGGAACAATTCCTATCATAGTAGGCGCATTAGGTATGATAAAAAAATATTCAGACAAATACATAACAAAAACACCAGGACCTACAAATATATATAACATACAGAAAATTGCACTACTGGGCACTGCACACATCCTACGCAAAACATTTTCAATAGAGTAACCATAAGAGCATCACAGCAAACCACAGTACATACCCGAGGCACACAGAGCTGCACTCGGTAGTAAAGTGAAAGCACGTTATAAAAATAAAACTACTGAATAATAATAATAATAATAATAATAATAATAATAATAATAATAATAATAATCAAGATAAGAGCACTCAGCGCAAACCTACGCCAAAGCAACACCAACGTCTTCTCAACAATAAACGAAGATGATTTTTAAAATGAGAATGTCTGAAATAAAATCGACTGCTCTCACAAACGAGAATACTAAAAATGAACCCGATCGCTCTCAAACGGAAAAATAATCCATATATCTTGTTCGGTACCTTGTCAATCCCAATGGGAGTCATGGAATGTGCAAGTGGATGTGCAGGCTATGTTTGTAATGCTGTATGTGTGTCGTCTGGGTAATGAAAATATTTGCATGAATTGAGCGTACACGTATCGATAAGTCCTTGGGAATCATTTCGTAAAAGTTTTGGAAACACTGGTTGAAATGCAACAGGAACTTTGGTAGAGAAACATAATGGAACATAAAAATTATAATTGTAATGAAATGCATACTGTATAGTGGTCTTAAATTCCTGTCTTCCTTTAGTAATTCTGTTGTATTAGATCGATGTATAGAATTACGTATATATGTAAGTATACTGTAAAGTGTTAAAATGTATGTATAATCTCCTAATGTAATAGCGAGCGTTGTCTTTTTATATATTTGTTCGGTTCCTTGCATGTCTCCACTGTCCTGTTTTTGTTACCAGCTTTGACCCTTCGCAAATCCCAAATTTTATTTTGGTTCGCGGGAGCAACTGCCTTCAAAGTCTTATATTGTCGTTCAATGCCCGAAATAAGGAGTAGAAGGAGTAGAAGGACATCCGACAACTGATGAAGGGTCGTTCATTATGTTACTTGTCTTGCTTCCATTTGTTTCTCTCGTTGTTTGCGTACCGAAATTTATTTTCGTATTTCATGTTGTTTACGTTTTGTGATGTCCTGTACCCATATACGCATACCTATATACATATATATGTATGTACATATATGTATGTATATATATGCATATATATATAGATATATTTGTATATAAAATAGAGCCGGAGTGAGAGGTAAATGGCAAAGAGAGCGTCGTATGAATAAGAAAGTGATAGATGAATAACAAGTGGTGATAGATAATAATAATAATAAGAGGGTGATACATGAATAACAAGATGAATAACAAGTGAAAAAGCCGATAAATGGCGTTTGAAGTGTGAGTATATGTGTGTGTAAAAGAGAGGCATGCTTGCGTGCATGTGTGTGTGTGTGTATGTGTGTGTGTGTGTGTGTGTGTGTATGTGTGTGTGTGTGTGTGTGTGTGTACAATGGAAATGGGATGGTAATGTTCAACGCTGAAAATGTGTGAGCATATGTGTGTATGTGTGTGCGTGTACAAGAGAACTATGTGAAACTTTACATATACATGTAAAGTAAAGAAAATAATAAAAAATAATCCAGAATCCTTGTCCGGTACGAACCCAAAATCGAACCAATTCGTACCAATTACAAGGCCAAACATTCCTGAAAGTTTCATTCGAATCCATCCAGCGATTCTTGAGATATCTTATCCACGGATAAACAAACAAACAAACACAACTGGAAACAATACCTCCGCCTTCGCTAAGGTGGAGGTAATAATAATAATAATAATAATAATAATAATAATAATAATAATAATAATAATACGTATGAAGCTCCATTCTGTTATGAAGAAGAGGAAAAAATTTTCAGTTAAGTTTACCCATAATACCCCGGTTGAACAGCATGTAAGTGCGGCAAATGTAGTTGCAAAGAAGGTGATATTAATGGCAAGGCAAAATGCCTTTGAACAATTGGCTGGGAATAAAAACCGCTTCGTGAGGAATGTATGCCCAGTAACAATCAAGCTAATGTAGACCAGAAGTACACCCATCAGTGGCTACGGAGCTCAGGGCTAAAAGCAGAGAGCGAAGGTTTTATTGTCGCTGCTCAAGATGAGAGCTATCAGACCCGGAACTATCAAGCCAATGTAATAAAAAATGGTGTAGACCCAAAGTGCTGATAATGCAACATTGGGTTTGAAATAGTGGACCACTTAATCTCTGGGTGTAAGGTTTTAGCACCTGTAGAGTACAAATCAAGACATGACAGTGTTGACCAATATCTGCACTGGATAATGTGTCGGCATTATAAAATCAAAACTGCTGACAAATGGTACAAGCACCACTCCGAGGCTGTAACTGAGGGAGAAAATGTAACGATTCTTTGGCGCTTTCCACTATGTACATACCGGAGCATCAAAGGTAATAAACCAGACATTGTTGTGAAAGACAAAAATAATAAAGTCTGCTATTTGATTGACACAAGCATATCCTGTGACCATAATATCTCGGCAAAAGAATTTGATAAGCTCAGAAAATATAAAGACTTGCTAATCGAAATCGAAAAGATGTGGCATCTCAAGACAGTTACAATACCAGTAATTGTGGGAGACTTGGAATGATCAAAAAAGGAACTGAAAATTATTTGAGAATGATCTCTGGCTTACCATCCATGTAGGAAGTGCAAAAGATTGTCTTAACTGGTACGTCACACGCACTGAGAAGAGTATTGTCGCTGTGAATTTTCTTTTCTTTTTCCCCTTTGTTTTTTTTTGTCTATTTTTAATTTTCCTTTTTTAAATTTTTTCTCTCTGTCTTTCTTCCTCCTCCTCTTCTCAATGGCATAACTTTGTAAATGAACAATCCAGTGTGTTTATTCTAATGGCCTAACAATGTATATAGTGAGTTTCTTTGCCCTTGATGTCAAGAAGACACTCGGTAAGACGTGGAAACAGAATTGAAGGAAGATGATGATGATGATGATGATGATGATGATGATGATGATAACGACGACGACGACGACGATTATCCTTTCTATTATAGGCACAAAACCTAAGTTTGGAGTGGGAGGAAGTCGCTTGATTTCAGTGACCTCAGTGCTTGTCTGGTACTTAATATATCGACTTGAAAATGATGAAAGGCTGAGGTTGACTTTGCCTTTCATCCTTTCGGAGTCAATGAATTTAGTACCAGTCAAACACTGGGTTCAATGAAAACAATTGGACACTTTCCCCAAATTCCAGGACTTATGCCTATAACAGAAAGAAGGATTAACGTTATTATTATTATTATGTTGTTTTTTTTTTCTTCTTTCTTCAAATTTTCTTCCATTTCTCGCCGAGTGTTTTCCGTACACCTAGGGCAGAGAAACTCGTTGTATGCATTCCCAGTTTACACACGCAAATTCACAGGTAAAACATGTATTTAAGATTAAAAAATTAAAAACAAAAAAAAAATCATGAATGGATGTTGTTTTCACAACGATAATGCTCTTCGCAGTACATGGGTCGTTCCAGTTAGCACGATTTTTTGCACTTCCTGTAGGGATGGGAAGCCTGGTATCATTTTCAAATAGGTTTCAGTACCTTTTTTTATCATTCCTAGAGATCCCACAATCACTGGTATGGTAGTCGCCTTGAGGTGCCACATTTTTTCAATTTCTATTAGCAAGTCTTTATATTTATTGATCTTGTCAAATTCTTTCGCCGCTATATTATGATCAGAGGGAATACTCATGTCAATTAATAAACACGTCTTCTTTGTCTGATCTTTTATAATAATATCCGGTTTATTAGCTTTTATAGTCTTGTCAGTATGTACGGGGAAGTCCCAGAGAATCGATACATTTTCTCCCTCAGTCACAGCTTCAGGATGGTGTTTATACCATTTGTCAGCGGTTTTGATTTTATAATGCTGACATATTGTCCAGTGTAAATACTGGCCAACTCTGTCATGTCTTGCTTTATATTCTACATGTGCTAAGACTCTACACCCTGAGATTAGGTGGTCTATAGTTTCAATCGCATCGTTACAAAATCGGCATTTTGGGTCAGCTCCATTTTTTATCACATTGGCTTGGTAGTTCCGGGTTAATAAGCTTTGGTCTTGAGCAGCCATTATTATTATTATTATTATTTTATGTTTGACTTTTGTTTTGCATTTGTACAAGTTGGATCCAAGTCTCACCCAGAGACCTCAAGAGACAACAAGTTAGAAGTTCATGTAGGTGTTATGCCTAGGGTACTATATATTTGGATTTGTACAGTTTTGTTCAAGTGAATGTTTAAGAAACCATAAGAAAATTATGTGTTTGCTTTAAAATTTGAGATCACATAGACAGTATTTTACGTAGGATATGGGCAGTTCCCATGAGCACTATCTTTTGAACTTCAGCCATTTTGGGGTTTCCTGGTATCTGAGCTAGGTAGTAATCAGCCCGTTTCGCTGTCATTCCCAGGGCACCTATGACAATAGGTATTGTTTTCGTCTTCAGATTCCACATTTTGCTAATTTCTATTTCAAGATCTTTATATTTGCTCAGTTTTTGGTAGGTCTTGACAGATACGTTTATATCGATTGGGACAGTCATATCAATGAGGAGGCATGATTTTTGTCTGAAGTCTTTCAGTATGATGTCTGGCCTATTTGCGTCTATCTTTCTGTCAGTTTGAATGGTGAAGTTCCAGAGGAGTGCAATGTGATCATTTTCAAGTACTGGGGGTGGTTTGTGTTCCCACCAGTTTTTATCATGGGGCAAGTCCAGGTTTTTGCATATTACCCAGTGAATATATTGTGCAGCTCTATCATGCCCGTTGAGATACTCTGTAGGCGCAAGCAGACTGCACATGGAGACAACATGATCGATGGTCTCATTTTGTTGTTGGCATATACGACATAATGGGGAGCTGCCGTTCTTTAATATGTTGGCCTGATTATTATTATTATTATTATTATTATTATTATTATTATTATTATTATTGTTATTGTTATTATTATTATTATTATTATTATTATTATTATTATTATTATTATCATTATTGAAAGCAGTGAGCTGGCAGAGTCGTTAGCACACCGAGCAAAATGCTCAGCAGTATTTCACCCGTCGCTACGTTCTGAGTTCAAATTCCGCCAAGGTCGACTTTGCCTTTCATCCTTCGGTATCGATAAATTAAGTACTCGTGAAACACTGGGGTCGATGTAATCGACTATCACTCCTCCCCCAAATTTCGGGCTTTGTGCCTATTACACTTTACTCTTTTACTTGTTTCAGTCATTTGACTGCGGCCATGCTGGAGCACCGCCTTTAGTCGAGCAAATCGACCACAGGACTTATTCTTTGTAAGCCTAGTACTTATTTTATCGGTCTCTTTTGCCGAACCGCTAAGTTACGGGGACGTAAACACACCAGCATCGGTTGTCAAGCGATGTTGTGGGGACAAACACAAACACACAAACACACACAGAGACATATATATACATATACATATATACGACAGGCCTCTTTCAGTTTCCGTCTACCAAATCCACTCACAAGGCTTTGGTTGGCCTGAGGCTATAGAAGAAGACACTTGCCCAAGATGCCACGCAGTGGGACTGAACCCTGAACCATGTGGCTGGTAAACAAGTTACTTACCACACAGCCACTCCTACGCCTATTGTAGAAAGGATTATTATTATTATTACTGGGTTGAGCTTGCAGAATCGTTAGTAAGCCGGACAAAATGTTTTCCATGGATTCTATTATTTTATTACATACTGACAGTACGAATCAACTAGAAACCTTCACTGTAATCCCTCATTGGAATTATTCCAGGACAAGGAGACATATTCCTACTATACCGTTTGAAACTGGAAGCAACAAAAAAGGACGATGTGGACAGCGCTAGAAAGGACTTTTATCAATGATTCTCTAAGTAACAGGTATGATAATATACCAACGACAGAACAAATATTCCAGGGCGCAGATCTGTACCGGGCCACATAAAAAGAATAAAATGAAAAAAATTACTTCTTTTTTATTAACTATCGCAGTCTGCAGGGCATTTTTGCGTTATATATGTATTATATATATATATTATGTAAGTAATAGTTGAATAATATACAATCAAGTTTATTGTATTTCGTTATGTGTGGAATACCCGAGCCTGTACAAAAAATTATTTTGGATAAAACCGAAACGACCTTATTTAAAAAAAAAAAAAATATGTAGTTGGGTAGAGCTACTTTAGGGTACGTAAAAGTACATGGGGTTAGAGACACACATACAAGTACATACAAGTCCTAAATATTCATGATAAGAAATGTGCAAACATTTAGAACAGATAAGAAAACAGAAAAGAAATACATGAAAGAGTATCGGTGGCAGAGTAAAGAAGCTTTATACATTGAATAACAGTTTCCTATAAAATATTTCTTTTACTCTTCTTGCTCAAAGCAACATATACACATGCATACACACATAGATACGTACGTTATACATACTCATATGCATACACGCGTGCAGGCATACATATATAAATGTATATGTATCATATATATATATATATATATATATATATATATATATACACACACACACACACTCACATACACGTATATGCATGTGTATATTTATGTATATCTATGTATATATTTATGTGTTGGTATATATACATACATATACATACTTACATACATACATACATACATACATACATACATACACATATACATTCATACATGCATACATAGATACATATATACATACGTACATACATGCATACATACAATCATATATACATACACACGTATATATATATATATATATATATATATATATATATATATATATGCATGTATGTACTTGATAAGTAAATTTCGGACCGGGGAAGGTATCGTGAATGTATTATCATATGAGTATGTGATAAGTAGCAAGTAGCTATATACGTGTGAAAATTTGTGGTTGACCCATTTATTATTATTATTATTATATGTAACCTCACAGCTTATTTTGCTGGGTACCATGGAAAGCGTTAGCTGTCCACAGCCAACAGACTAAGGTGACACTTGTTTACTGGTCATGCTTCAGGAACCCTGCGAAGAATTCTTGCAGTTCCGAGCATTGTTGATTTTTGTAGGTGTTCTAACTTCACACTTGCACCAATCTTTTTCAGCCATGTTGGAAGTTGAGTGCTGATACAAGTGCACCAATTACTATTGGTACCACGTCTACTCTCCTCATTGACCACAACCTTCGTATTTCCCACTTTAAATCGTCATAGTTTATTTTTTCGTCTTTCACATTGATCCTGTTGTCACCGGGGCATGCTATGTCGATTATCGTACATGTTCTTTTTTTTTTTTATTCACCACAACAATGTCTGGTTTCCGATGTCTGGTCTGGTGATCGCGCTGGATCATTGCATCCCACAGGATTTTGTAATTCTCATTTTTGGTGACTTCTGGAGTTTTCTCATACCGCATCTTTGCTCTTTGTAGGCCGTGTTTTCCACAGAGCTCCCTATGGATCATTCTTTCCACATTGTCATGGCGTCTTCTGTATTCGCGTTGTGCCAATTTCGGGCATTCGCTAACGATGTGCCATACCGTTTCACTCCTCTCACTACACATTCTGCATTTGTCGCTATTGGTAATGTTGTCTATTCTGGATTTCATATAGTTGGTCCTTAACGCTTGTTCTTGAGCTGCGTATATGAGTGCTTCTGTCTCTATCTTCAGGTCATTCCTCCTCATCCATAACCATCAGTCCTCTGTATCTGACTTGACGTTCACATCTCTTGCAAACTATCCGTACATTTTCTTTTCCTTCCATGTTTTTCTGTCTTTTTTTGTTCATTTCCTGTTTAAATTTTTCTTTAGTTACATAATTTTCACTGTTGATGACGCCGGCCTTCTTTATATGTTTCAACAGTGATTCCACGGCATTTCTTATATACCACCCTAGGCTATTTTCCTCTCCTTCGATATAGTCCTGGCAACTGATTAAACCTCTCCCACTCTTTCTTCTGGGCAAGTACAGTCTATTGATGTCACTCTTGTAGTGGAAGGCTCCGTGTACTGTCAACATTTTTCTGGTCTTGGTATCCATTTTCTTCACTTCTCTCTTTTGCCATTTTATAATTCCCGTTCCATACCGAAGTGATGCTATCGCCCACATATCAACTGCTTGGATTTTATTCCACTCAGTCAATTTTGAGCGCAGCACCAACCTCAGTTTTCGGAAATACTCCATCCTCATTTGCTATTCATTTTCTTTTCCATTATCTCGTTGAACTCTTGTACACCAAGGTATTTGTATCCTTCTGTTTCAATTTGTTTAATCAGGTATCTGTTCGATAATTCTATTCCTGTTAGGGACTGTACTTTGCCTATTTTTAGGTAGATTATTCTACACTCCTTAAATCCAAATTCCATTCTAATATCAGTACTAAAACAGTGGACTGTGTTCACCAAGAAACTCACTTGAGTCTCATCTTTACCATAT
Source organism: Octopus bimaculoides (assembly GCF_046866305.1). NCBI lineage: Eukaryota > Metazoa > Mollusca > Cephalopoda > Octopoda > Octopodidae > Octopus > Octopus bimaculoides. Next base: position 63,700,152 of record NC_142934.1, on the reverse strand, counting down.
AGTTTCAAACCATCCATGAAGAAGAGATGGTTGATTGTTTGGGATTTTTTCTTTAGTTGGTACCCCAGGTTCATTTTCCCAAGTATCAAGCTTAGGGGTATCATGTAGAGAACAAAAAGCAAAGGAGATAGGCTTTCACCCTGGAAAATCCCTCTTCTGATACCCAGGGTGTCCAAGCCTTTTCCGTAAAATGTCAATTCAGTTTTCCATCCCACCTTTCGGGAAACACGTTACGTTCCATGTAGTTCCAAACAGATCTAAGCGCTTGATGATCATATCATAAGCTTTGCAATAGTCAATCCATGCCATTCCCAGATTTGTTCTCCTTCGTTTACAATCTTGCATTAACATTCTGTCTATCAATAGCTGATCTTTGGTACCTCTGCATCTCCTTCTTCAGCCTTTTTGTTCGAGCGGTAATATATCGTTCTCATCCAGGAATTTATACAGTTATTCAGCAATTCCTCCAGACAGTAACTTCCACATTAATGGGAGGCAGGAGCCATTCAGTTGTAGTATTATGTTGTTCTTGCTTATTCCATATCTTACCCCACGAAAGTCGAGTTTTATCAGCATCAAGGACTAGACTAATCTTTCACGTTTTTCATCATCATTGATCTGTTGGTGAAATTTTTTTTGTCGGTTCTAAACAATTTGTTTTGCTGGTATTGCTTAATCCGTTGTTCAAACCTATTTAGCTTTGCTATTTTTGCGTGCATGCACCCCTTCAATTCTTCAGTTATAACATTCAGGCTTTTGTATCCTGCATCATACTTCTTCCAAACTTTTTCGAATTTCCATTCATTCTTAAGTTCTCCATTTCTTTTCCTGACAAGTACTGAATTCCTCTCAACGCATGAATGACTATCGTGCTTCCCCACTGTTTGCATTACCAAATAACATTTCCTTTCGAGAATTTTATCGATCAGGTTCATTCTTATCTCTTCCAGTCCTTTTTCATATGTAAGAAAAAATATGAGTAGAAACTCATCCGTTTTCAAATGGACAATACTGTAATTATCCACCTCATTTTCATTCTCCAATCTTACATTTATCATACTGAAATGCCCACCATGAGAGGCGAATTTTTCCGTTTCCCTCAACACCTCTCTTGTGTTAGTGTCTTTCAACACACCATTTTCTATGCATGTGTATGTAAAAGTGCAATTCTCTACACACTCCAACGTATCCGCTGAGAATGACAAAAAGTCTGTTTTGCCTTCTGTTTTCACTGGGCCTTTGATATCTCTGAAGGCTTACCTTTCCGCTGTTATTTCAAAAATATTGGCTTCAAATTTTGGCACAAGGCCGATAATTTCGGGGTCAGGAGGTAAGTCGATTATATCGACCCTAATGCTCAACTGGTGTTTATTTTATCAACCCAAAAAGGAATGAAAGGCAAAGCCGACATCGCGGAATTTGAACTCAGAACGTAAAGATGGACGGAATGCCGCTAAGTATTTTGCCTAGCGTGCTAACGATTCTGCTATCGGCCTGATGCTATACCAGACAGTGGCTCTCATGGCTGCTGATCTTAACTGATTGGAAGTGCTTTCATGTACATGTTTTGTCTTGGTGTAACAGATGGGCTACTGCAAATATTCTACTCAGTAGCATATATTTGTTTGTCAGTTGCTCGGCCTTAACCACTTGAACATGTCCCTTAGTGGCTGACATGTGCTTCTGTGATCACGAGCAGGAGTAGTGGGGGAGCATCAAAGCCATGTGTTGAGAGGAATTCTATGGGGTTTGAATAATTCATCCCTGGAAGCATGGGTGATTCGTTCATCATCTTTAAACAATCCTTATTCAGGGACCTTTTGAGTGGGATGGGCTACTCAACCTGAAGACAAATTCTAACTGGGTTCCATCTGCAAAGTCAAGCGCTGTTTTTCTTGAAATGAGATCACCATGCCGCGCACTTATGGTTGTGATGCATGTGCCTGGTGTACTCTTATCAGACGAGTAGTCATGATAGTATAGAGGGCGTCCCTTGATGGCATGCAGTTGTCGCTCACTCACTCATTTAATAATAATAATAATAATAATAATAATAATAATAATAATAATAATAATAATAATAATAATAATAATAGGGTATCAACACTTTAGCTGTCCCAGTTATAAGCTACAGCTACAACATCCTTAACTGGACACTAAATGAACTATGTAAAATAGACAGGAAAACAAGAAAAATAATGACAGGATATAGGATGCACCACCCAAAATCTGACATAGAAAGGCTATATATACAACGCACAGAAGGTGGCAGGGGTCTTATACAGCTAGAAAACTATTATAAAATAACCACCATAGGACTGCAAAAATACCTACTCCAGAAACAAGGGAAACTAATACAAATAGCCACAAAACACGAGCAAAACAAAAAACTGTTTTCAGTATTTAAGGAAGCTGACAAATACAAACAAGAAATCAATCTACCTAACAAATACGAAGAAGAAGAAGAAGAAACAACAAAAGTTATAAAACAAATGAAATCCAAACTAAAACTAGAACAGCAACGGACCATGATAAAGCGATGGCAAGAAAATGCGAAAGAAATAGACAGAGAAAAATCCCAGCAATGGCTGAGAAGCTCAGGACTCAAAGCAGAGACTGAAGGATTTTTAATTGCTGCACAAGATCAGAGCCTCCCCACCAGAAATTTCCAAAAACACATAATGAAAAGAAATATAACAAGTAACTGTAGAATATGTGGAGATGGACAAGAAACAATAAATCGTATTATCTCTGGCTGCCCAGTCCTGGCTAAGAAGGAATATATTCACAGACACGACAGAGCTGGGACCTATATACACTGGAAGCTATGCCAACACTATGGAATAACAACAGAAAAAAGATGGTATAAACACACGCCAGAAAAGGTCACAAAAAACGAGAAAGCAACCATACTCTGGGATATGCCAATACACACAGATAGAGAAATTAAGGCAAATAGACTAGATATAGTTGTCAAAGATCATGAAGAAAAAAAGTGCTTTCTAATTGATGTATCAATACCAGCAGATGACAACGTTTCTCTAAAAGAAATGGAAAAACTTTCAAAATACAAAGACCTGGAAATAGAGATAACTCGAATGTGGAATCTAAAAACAGAAACAATTCCTATCATAGTAGGTGCCTTAGGTATAATAAAAAAAATATTCAGACAAATACATAACAAAAACACCAGGACTTACAAATATATATAACATACAGAAAATTGCACTACTGGGTACTGCACACATTCTACGCAAAACAAGTTCAATACAGTAAACATAAGAGCACCACAGCAAACCACAGCACATACCCAAGGCGCACAGAGTTGCGTTCGGTAGTGAAGTGAAAGCACGTTATAAAAATAAAACTACTGAACAATAATAATAATAATATCGTTATTAAAAGATGCAAAAATATGATGCTTTCACAAACACACATACACGTAGGCACTATATACATATATGGATGTATATATACATACATAATACACACTCACACACACATATACATAATATACATATACAATATATATATATATATATATATATATATATATATATATATATATATATATATACATACATACGTATACACATATAGATTTATGTATGTATACAAATAATACTAAGGAGTAAGTTTAGTGAAATACTGAAACCAGTGATATAACTCAGTGGGCTGCTTGAAATACCCACACTTCATTACTCTGAGACTTTTGCTGCCGATTTATGAAGGATAGCAAAAAATTGAACTGAAATTTTTATGTATGCTCTACATATTGTGTTTGTATATCATACTGCTGGTTTAGTATGGTTTAGTATAGAAATATTACTGATGATCTATGTAGCCGTTGTTTAAATGGAAGACGGGATCTGTTGACACTTAACTTGGTAGACATTTATAAGTTATACAAAACGAGTACACGTATATCATATGGTATCTAGAACGGTACAAATAAAATTTCTCACATTACAAATAAGACTCCTGGAAATACAAGGAGTTCATTTCTCGACATAATAATTCATTTATACCAAAACAAGTGCATCACGTCTATTTACAAATATACTGATATAATTACATGGAAGCAGCGAATGTCTACACAAGAAACAAAATGTCAATGATAAGTATCGTTTTAGAAAAGCGTTTAGATTTTTCTACACAAAATATCAGAAATCTGTAATATAAAACAAACACCAAGTCACAAAATAAATAAAAAATCTAATGGTTAGTCGAACAAGCAGATCAAGTTATAGTCCAATATCCACACAAATAAAAGGCGACAAGTACATCAGGCACTATGCGTATTGAATTATACAGACCACATGTGGTTTTTACTTGTTTAGTCTGGAGGGAAAGGCAATACACTGAGATTAATGCTTTTAATGATCCTCTTGAACCTTTGTAACACATGAATAGAGAAGGTATTCCACAGGAAATTCTGAGAAAGAAGGATTGGGCGTAGTGATTAGTATGGAGAATTGGATGGCACTGAACATGAGAAAAGTGATGGAAAAAGGAGAGATTACTAGGAGCGGAATATATGAGTTGAGATGGCATGAGACCAACCAGACTGAAGAAGCAGATGTCATTTCAGTAGTGGTAGAAAAAGACAGAGAGAAAATAGCACATGTTTGAGTCAGAAGACGGAGAATGTCTGTGAGTGATTGTATGTCGACCATTTCCAGTTTGCAGTACAGGATGTCTATAGGCATCAGTAGCGCCTTCGGAATCTAAGTTTGAATCTTACCTAGGCTTTGTAGAATGTCAATCGTTGTTGAGGGATGAAGTATCTTCTGGTTTTGAAGAGGTGTCAGCAGCTTGGATGCGAACCTAGGTATTTTAATGATGTGCTTTCGCCTTCCAAGGTCTTAGCTATTAATGAGACCCAACATTTGGAGCGATTTTGAAGGCTAGCTGAGTGCTTCTCCTCAGGAAGTGTATAGCGTGATGATGCTTTCTTGATATGAGTAGCGTAATCATTTTCTTTTCGGAAAAGACAAGATTGGCATATCGCCATTAGGGGATGCTTTTGGGGGGATGCTTTATATATATATACAAATAATGTGTGCGTTTATATATACATATATGTATATACACGCACACGTATATATATATACATAACGTGTATGTGTGTGCGTGTATATGCATACATACAAACATATATACACACACATACACACACACACACATTTATAAGCATATAAATAAGGATGGGTATTTCTAACTTACGTTCGAACATCACGATAGACTTTCTCCTTGTATATTGTATTTATGAAGAAATTGCACAAATAGTTTAGGCCTCATGTCTCATGTTTTGCTGTCAATAAGAATTCAATAGAACATTGATGGCTAACGAATTACACTTCCATTATATAGCGCTTCCGCTGATTCTAGCAAAATGTTTTTACTTTCGCGTGGTACTTATATACAACCAAAGGAGTTGAGGCGAGGACATTTCTGTGTATTGTCTACGGACGCAGTGAGCCACGGTGACACAAAGGGAAATGTTGATTTGTCATGTGGACTAACCTTTAGATTATTGCTTACGCAAGGATACATGACGCAAGATCCAGGCTGCATGCATCCTTTCCAGATGCGAGATATAATTTCAAGTGTACGACAAGGAGGGAACGTATATGTTTTATTAAAATTATTTTTCAAAATAAAATTAGTAATCAACTTTTAAAAACAAATTAAATCTATTAAGTACACCAAAAATTTCATTATTCTACATATATAGATTTAAGTGATTATAACCAAGAACTGCGACCCCATTTCCGTATGTTTGTTTTGGCTTAGATTCAGTCCTCTTTTATCAATAAAGACAAAATCTAGGAATCACTTTACTCCATGGGCAGAACTGCGGATCACAATCAGCAAGAAACCTGTTTTCATTAAGTTATGAATGACAAGATGGAACAAAGAAATCATTGAATGTTCATAATTGGGATTAATTTCACTATTTACACTTTTTTAATCGCTCAGTTTTCACTTGTATTTATTCTCTGAGTCAAAAGCTTATTTTTTTCAGTTCAATTCATTCACCTTCAGTATTGAATGGGGTTAAGAAAGTATAAAATATAAAATAATTGTTAGAAAATTGAATTTCTCACATTCATATGTGATATTAACTTTGCAGGGGAGTGAACAAGAAAAGAACCAAGCATTTCCTAAGGGTGTAGACAATTGAAAGGTTGGAAACCACTAATGCCATTGTTAAGAAGCTTAACAATCTTATATTTATTAAAATCTTTACTCTGAATTTTAGAATTTTCGATTAAATATTTCTAAATCATGAGGCCTTCACAATATGAAAAATATTTAATAAAAGAATGATCAAACTTGAATATGGTCATTATTTTAATATAACGTAGCTGAAAAAAAAAGCTCTTTTTTGTATTTACACCCATGCGCGCACACACATATGCACTCATAACAATCTATCTATACACACACACTGTGTGTGCGTGTGTGTATCTGTGTCTGTGAGCATGTGCGTTCACGTGCGTGTGGTCGTCTGCGTGCGAGTGTGTCTTGTAGCTACACGTGAATCATTAATGGTGTTCATCCGCTTGTTTCTACACAGTCCAGTTGAATGTATTAAATCTGACCTCAGATCTTTTCACGCAAATGCCAGGTAAGTTACCACAGCAACTAGTTACCAGCAAAAGATTCTATAAAACAAATCGACCAAGGAAAAGTCGACGATGATGTTAACCTATACAAAGAGCTTTTACAATTTCTGTACATAACACCTTAATCACTCTATATGCAAACTTATGACAGGCAGTACAGTATATAATACGCTAATCATTGACAACAAACACATAACACTGAAATTTATCCTATGGAAGTGAAAAAAAGACACAAACCTTTCCCTCAAATGATAAGGTAACAAAGGCTAGAAACAATCTGAAGAAAGCTGCACAGAAACTAGTGTATTTAAAAGAACTTCAATTCAGCTAGTGTTGTAGTTGATAAGAGGTACAATGAGGCACGAGATGAACGCAAGTCTGCAACTGTTAAACTCGATGAACTCTCTACAAAGAAAACTAGCATACAACTGACTTGGTAGCTCCGAGTGAACTTTATAGCAACAAGCTCCCTTACTTATTTATATTGTGAGGGAATTCGATGAAAAGCTATGCAAAACCAAACTTAACCAAGATCCTATCTTCGATCTCAAAATAGCAGATTGTCTGTCGATCTAGTGAGACCCGTTTCATCACGGAACTGGAAGTATGACAAAGAATCTTAAGAAACTGAGAAACCCCCAACTCCAAATAACATCGCATCCATCACAAAGAAGAGTCATCCTTCCACAAACGTCTGTAAAACTTCTTTGAAGAGATCTATAATGGAAATAGCCCAACAGTCTTCTCAAAGCCTTTAGTTATTCAATTTCTGAAGTAAGGTACTGTTGCAGAACTACTGAGAAATTACACTTTCATATACTCTAAAATATCTCATATTGATCTCATATTATAATGGAACCAAAAAGGCTTATAGAAAGGCAGGTCAACACAGCTGCTGATCTCTGTTCACAGAACTTCATAGATACAATAAACATTTATTGTATTGGTAAATTTCCACAAAGCATTCGATAGTGTCAACAGGAGTCATTTTACAAATTTTACAGACAACGGTATCTTGTATGAGATTGGCAAATACAGACTTATGCAAAGCAAAGATAGCCCAGTTAACGATATTCTAACAACAGCCATCCTTCATGGAAATATCCTATCTTCATTTCCATTTGTAATTGTCGTGGACTAAATCCTTAGGCAAAGCCATGACACCGTCCAAGATAAGAACATCATTATAAAGCAAATGTAATCAAGATGTCAGCAGAGCCTATATCGCTTCGACCTTAACTATGCTGATAATCTTGCCCGCATAGCTCAATAACTGTGGGATAAGCAAAACTTGTAAATACCCTTTGAATATGCCGTAGCTAAAGTCTGTCTGTTGCTCAATGCGAAGATGAGCACAAACCGCAGAGGTGGAAGAGTCTGAGACTAGTAAAATCCTCTGGGATTTCCTAATCCAAACAGATCAGGTACTAGAGCATAACAGACCAGACCTAGTAGACGTGGACGAGGTGCACCACATATACTATATAGTTGACATTGCATGCCCCTTTGACCCACGAATAGTCAAGAAGGAAGGCGAACATTTTGAGAGATACAACCCTCTTAAGTACGAAAGAGCCCGGCTATGGAAAATGAAGAAGGTAAAGATAGTGCCAATTATTGTTGGGTCCTTTCGAATAGTATCAGAAGGCATCAAGAGGAATATAAAGGAAATTGGAATAAAGTACCCAGTAGAACTGTTACAAAAGGTTTGCCAACTTGGCACGGCCAGAATAATCAGGAAAGTAATTAGATAGCTGAAAAGAATGAATAGCATGGTACTGTAGGCTGCAGGTAGTAAGCTCGCTACGCATGCGAGACTCCAGGAGCTCCAACAAAACCAATGATAAAGAGATAATATTAATATTAATAATAATAATAATGATAATAATAATAATAATAATAATAATAATAATAATAATAATAATAATAATAATAATAATAATAATAATAATAATAATAATAATAAACCTTTCTACTAAAGGCACAAAGCCTGAAATTTGGCGGGAGAGAATGAGTTGATTATGTCGACCTTAATACGTAACTGGTACTTATTTCATCGACCCCGAAAGAATGAAAGGCAAAGACAACCTCGGTGGAATTTGAACTCAGAACGTTAAAACGGAATAAATGCCTCTAAGCATTTCACCCTGCGTGCTAACGATTAATGATATATGTCGATGCAATACGATTTGTGTGAATGTTAAACTGCATTACCGCAATTTTAATCTTAGTTCTAATGTACTTAATCGTACAGACTATATAGCAATAAAATAACAAAATATTCGATATAGTTGCTGAGCCTGTTTTTGATGGAAGCATTTCTATCTTTTCCAGAGTTAGTGTATCTAGTACTACAAATTTATTTGAGTCATTCTATTTTTAAAACGTTAAGGTGTAATCTAATGGAGACTTGACTGTTATTTCTTGAAGTATTCTGAGAGTTTACCTCGTTTTAAATGTGGAGCAACCAGGAATGGAAATCTCTTTAGTTTCTTTTCATTGAATTTTGAGATGTCACCTGCCTATAGTTATTACATAAATATATACGCATAGCTCGTCTAAAATGTTAAGTAATGTAACATTTTCCCCTAAAATCCCCATGTAAAAACACCATCTTCTCTTTTATCTTTTACCTGTTTCACTCATTGAACTGCGGTCATATTAGGGCATCACTTTGAAGAGTATTAGTCGAACAGATAGATTCCAAGACTTTTAAATTCTGGTACGTATTCTGTCAGACTCTTTTACCGAACCGTTAAGTTACAGGGCTGCGAACAAACAAGCACCGGTTGTCAAGTGGGACAAACACAGAAACATAAACACCCTCTTCACCATACACGCACATACACGGCGAATTTCCACACATTGGTCAATCCGGGGCTATACTAGAACTCACTTGCCCAAGATGTCATGCAGTGGGATGGAACTGGAAACGTGCTGCAAAGCGGGCTTCTCAACTGCACAGCCATGCTTGCATCTATGTATAGGTTTTCTTTGAACAAATTCTGTTCTCTTCGTGGTTTAGCCACGGGTAATGGGAAAAGCTAAAGAGTTGTGAAAGTGAGATAAAGATGAAATTCAACATTTCTGTGAGATTTAGATGAAATCTAACAATTCTATTCAAATCCAGTTAGGTCGTCTGTAAATATGTATTAACTGCAGTACATGACTGGTACTTCTTTTCCTAATTTTGGCAGTATGAAATATTAACCTCAGTATGCGGGAACAGTGGAGGCGCAATGGCCCAGTGGTTAGGGCAGCGGACTCGCGGTCATAGGATCGCGGTTTCGATTTCCAGACCGGGCGTTGTGAGTGTTTATTGAGCGAAAACACTTAAAGCTCCACGAGGCTCCGGCAGGGGATGGTGGCGAACCCTGCTGTACTCTTTCACCACAACTTTCCCTCACTCTTACTTCCTGTTTCTGTTGTGCCTGTAATTCAAAGGGTCAGCCTTGTCACACTGTGTCACGCTGAATATCTCCGAGAACTACGTGAAGGGTATGCGTGTCTGTGGAGTTCTCAGCCACTTGCACGTTAATTTCACGAGCAGGCTCTTCCGTGGATCGGATCAACTGGAACCCTTGACGTCGTAAGCGACGGAGTGCCAACAACAACAATGTAGGAACAGTGTAAAGACAATTGAATTAATCCAGTGTATTATTAATATAACGAGAGATCAAAAGTACGGTCATTCTCAATGGGATTTGATTTCAGAATATTAGATGGTGATATTTCTTGTGGTTGGGGTGCAACACAAAGCCAAGTATGTAGGAACAAGTGTGTGTGTGTGTGTGTGTGTGTGTGTGTGTGTGTGTGTGTGTGTGTGTGTATGCGAGAGTGAGTTTAAATGTTACTGTTATTATTGTTATTTCTTCAGTTTTTGAGATCAGAATTTAAAAATATCAAAATACTGTAAGACATTACAGTTAGACGTTCTACAGTTTATATTTACTCCTACCTCTAAGATTATTTCCACTTGTTACATTGGTACCCAAGTCAGCAAATATTTAGGTCGACAGGGCGTACAGTTTTGTGAAACTGATTCTAGTGAACTTCCAGTGTTTACTACCGATTTTAGAATGGGAACTTTTAGTGGTATGGTTGAAAGGGAACTGACGCTATATTCTTGTTTTTTTTTTCTTTAGCCCACAGCATTCTTTACGATGACAGATTGTATTACAATGATTATATTATTATTAAGAAATGCTTCTTCGTAACTTCGTAAGCAGCAGGTTTAAAGTTTTAGTAAGGCGAGTGAACAAAGTCGACACTGCGTGTTACGACCTGTAGAAAGACTTGGTAGAAATAGTTTTTAGAAACGAAAGAAAATATTTGGATTTATGGACATTATTGAATATCTTCTAAATCTCTCTCTCCCTCTCTTTCTCCCCACCCCTGCACACACTCACACATACACGTTTGAAAAATGCACTTGGAGACTTAAGACAATTTATCTATTTATAGTTATGTAACCGGGTTCACAATTTCAGAATTTTCAAAATTAGTGTGTGAAACTAGAACCTATGTATGCATGTATGTATGTATGTATGTATGTATGTACGTATGTATGTGTGCATGCATGCATGCATGCATGTATATGTGCATGCAAGCATGTATGTATGTATGTTTGTTTGTTTGTTGAAACCGCCTTCGGTCATGACTAACCATGGGATTGCACCTAGAAAGTTATTCTCCCAGGCACAAGTCCGGGCAAGGTTGTTTTATGGAAGACCAGCAGTCGCTCATGCATACCGGCCTCCCCTCTCCACGCCACCAGTGTTATCCAAAAGAAAGGCAAAAGACGATACTGCTTGGCACCTGTGACGGCGCAACTCATTTCTACAGCTGAGTCAACTGGAGCAACGTGAAGAACACAACACGCAGCCCGGTCCGGAATTTGAACTTACAGCATCACGATCGTAAGCTCGACGCTCTAACCACAGAGCCATGCGCCTTCACACACACACGCGCGCAAATATGTATGTATGTATATATATATATATACATATATATATATATATATATATATATATATATATATATATATATATATATATATATATATATATATATATATATATATATACACACACATATCAGTAAGGATAGTACAGAGCATCACCATGACGACTAAATAGAGAAGAGACAAGTATGTGGTCACTCGAATTGCAAGTCATTGCAATCAAATCACTTCTAAATCGCGTTCTACCTTCTTAAAAATGGAAGGTAACATAAAATATGTTAATCCTAGATAGGCAGAAAAAAGAAACGGAAGTGGCGTTGATCATATTTCTGGTCGATCAAGATTGAGCAACAAAGAATAAAATTTTATAGGCAAAAAGGCATATTTCCATTGCCTTTACTGTTTTATTGCTTACACTTAAGTCATTCATGGTGGAGGCATGTGGAGTTAAATGTTTTAAACATATATAATACGTTGAATAAGTAGTGTATAGCGAGACGAGATGCTCGAAAGATCCCTTCACGGACAGAAGCATTTACATTGAACATGGAAACTATTTATTGGTGTTTTAGAGCTGTAGATCAACTGCATTTGATCAGACCTTCGGTCAACAGCATTCTAGCTGCAACCATCCTATCTTTATTGTAGACATTGTGTATCTTTTTTTTTTTTTCCTTTTTAATGTGACAGGCTCTTACCTGGAGGAGAGCGTATTAGAATAACAAAGTCCAATAAACTATGGGAGAATCAAAGATAAACGCTGAGAAATGATTGAAAACAAGATTATTACTGGGTAAAGTGACGAAACCATTGATATGTTTACATTTTTAATCGTATACGATTGCTGAAAGGTAAAATAACGAGAAATTGTCTGTACATTATCTATAAGTAGATTTAAAGAGGCTAGAAGTGATGTATCAATAGCAAGGGGGAATTGATATTAATTTTTAAAAAACGACAATAAATGAGTAATTATATATTGATAATTATACACAGAGACACACACACGCACGCACACACATACACTCACACACATGCGCGCGCATCTATCTATCTATCTATCTATCTAGCTATCTATCTATCTATCTATCTATCTATATATATATATATATATATATATATATATATATTCAGATTATATATATATATATATATATATACATACATATGCATATATATACATATATATATATATATATATATATATATATATATATATATATATATATATATATATATATATATATATATATATATTCAGATTATATATATATATATATATATATATATATATATATATATATATAGGGAGAGATAGATAGATCGATAGATCGATGGATAGATAGATAGATAGATAGATAGATAGATAGATAGATAGATAGATAGTTCGTTAAAACTTGAATAATGCGATGGCATGGAAAGTCAAAACTAATACAAGAAGAGATAAATGCACGCATGCAAACGCACGCACATATATGCATACATACACGCAATCACACGCGAAAATTCATGTTTGTTTTTACGTGAAGTTATATATAAAAAATAATTTAACATTACACTTTTTAGTACAGTCAGTACATATTAATTATTTTCGCAAGGAAAAGTTTTACAGTAACTTCGAAGCTTTGGCTTGTTCGACATCATTAGACTGTCTGAAATTTCGAAGTCAATGTCGACATTTTCCGTGTAAAAAGTAATAAAACATAATATAATATAATATATAAATGTTTTTGTATGTATGTATGTGTATGTATGTATGTATGTATGTATGTATGTATGTATGTATGTATGTATGCATGCATGCATGCATACACGCATGCATGTATCTGTGTATGTATGCATACATACATATATACATGTATATATATATATATATATATATATGGATAGATAGATAGATATACATATATATATACAAAGATAAATATATATATATATACATATGTATATATATCTTTGTATATATATATATATATATATATATATATATATATATATATATATATATATATATATATATATATATATATATATATAGAGAGAGAGAGAGAGAGAGAGAGAGAGAGATATTAAATGAACGATAGGTTTTATACAAATGTCTATATGTTGATATTGCTAAAACAAACGATAAAGAAATAAAGTCGATAAAGATATGTTCATTTACCTGTTGATTTATCGCAAATAATTTACTGTAAAAAGTACAGAACTGGCGCTGAAGTTGGTGATACTGTTTATCGTAACTGCTGCACCCATATATAGACGCTGTTGCTGGAAGTTGTGATAGTTAAAGAATTGTTTGTTATTTTTCTCTGTGTTTTTTTGCTTAGTTTCACAGTTGAACTATTCCAATTCACTCTATACGTTTTGCGCTATCTTTCCTATTCCTTTAATTTTCACTTTTTTCTCTCTCACAAAATGATATTTTGATGTTCTTAAGTTAATAAAGCAATACTTGAAAAAAGTAATACTAATAAAGAAAAGAAAAGAAAAAAAACAAGTACAGAAAGAAAGTTCAGTCAATGAAAATCAAACCAAGTACCACGATATCGTCAACGTATATAATTAAATCAATATGAACCAACGATGGCGTATAATTGAAGAAAGCAAACGCTCCGATGCGAACACTATACCGTCATCTCTCCACTTGAAGCTCACTTGCAAGCAAAATAGCAGGGAATCGCTTCCACAAGTATTATTGACAAAATTATACAACTGATATAACCGATCATATAAAAGAGATGTGGTAGAAGATGCAAAAAAACAAAGAGCAACAAGCAACTTGCGTTTATCCACTAAGCATTCTTTCGTTCACTTCCTCCGTTGCTACACCGACCAACTATTGTTTCATGCTCCACCGCTCTCTTCTTGTCTCCCTCCTCCCCTTCGCTCCCTCTCTCCTCCTCTCTCTCTCTGTCATTACTCCCATCCATAGACTTTCTCGTCTTTCATTTTAAAAAAGAAAAAAAAGTAGACTAATAACACGAAAAATCGAATTAAAAATGAAATACCAAAAAAGATAGAAAAACAAAATAATTTGCAGTTCTGTGTCCAATTCTTTCTCTTTCTTCCTTCTCTCCTTTCCTTCCTTTCGTTCGTTCTTTCTTTCTTCTAATCTTTTTTGCGTCGTCCCCTCCTTTCTTCCTTTCTATCTTCTTTTTATATTTCTTCTTTCTTTTCTTTTATATTTCTTCCTTTCTCTCTTCTTTCTTTTTCGTTCTCTTTTTTCTTCCTTTTATATCCCCTCCAATCTTTCATCTTTCTCTCTCTCTTTCTTTCTTTCTTTCTTTCTTTCTTCCTTGCTTGCTTGCTCACTTTCTCGCTTTCTTTCATTCTTTCTTGCCTCTTCCCTTTATTTCTTTCTTCTTCCTTCCTTTCTTTCTTACCTTCTCACTCACCCTCTTTCTTTCTACTTTTCTTTTTCACCTTCTTTGCCTTTTTCTTCTTTCTTCATTTTTACTTTCTTCCCTGTTTTGTTTCTTTATTCATTTCTATTTCTCATGCATTCTCATTTTAGCATCCAGTCTTTCTATCTATTTTTTCTCCAACCTAATGCCTCAACTTGCATTCTATCTTTCTTTTCACTGTTTTCATTCACTATATTTTTATTTCTTTTTTTAAATGTCTTTCTTTCTTGCTCTCTTTCTTTCTTTCTTTCTTTCTTTCTTTCTTTCTTTCTTTCTTTATTTATTTATGTATCTCCTCCTTCCCCCGCTCTTCTCTCGCTCCCTCATCCAGTCATTGTTCTTACTTTTCATTCACGTCTTTTTCACTTTTTTCTCATTCTCATTTTCCTTCTCCTCAACACATCTTATCTCTATTTTTTCAGTGTTAGTTTTAATATTCTATACTTTACTCCTTCCCTTTTCCTTCCTTCTTTTCTTCCTTCCTTCCTTCCCCCTTCCTTCCTTTTTTCTTTCCTTCATTCTTCTTCCTTCAAACTCAAAGTCGATGTATTTGTTTTTTATTTTTGATCCATTCTTTTAAATCTTTCTGGCATTTTTTTTATTGTTCTTCCTCTCTTTTCTTCCTCTCAGTTAATAAAAGCGCTTGTCTATCTATCTATCTATCTATCTATCTATCTATCTATCTATCTATCTATCTATCTATCTATCTATCTACTTTTCACTGTTTTTACTCTTTCTTGTCTGTCTCTCTCTCTCCCTCGCTTAAAATCTTTCTCTCATATGTCCTTCCGAGGAACTTTTTCTTTCTTTGTCCCCATATATGTTTACTAGTTCGTTTTTTTTTTCCTTATCACCCTCTCTTTTCTTGTCTGATACTTTCTGTCTCGAACTTACTTTTTAACTATCATTCGTTTTCTCTTTCTTTCTTTCTTTCTTTCTTTCTTTCTTTCTTTCTTTCTTTCCTTCTTTCTCCCCCCTCTCACTCTCTCTTCCAATTTTTTAAATTTTCATTTCCTCCGTCCAAATTTTCTTCGATTCCGGGAATATTCCCTTCTCACCTTGCTTGTTGTCAATATTTTGCTCTGTGTTCTATTTATCTAACTTGTCGTCTGCTTTTCTAACCACGCCTATCGCTCTCTAGGCTCATTTCCCCTCCTTCTCTTCCTTGCTTTTCCTTTACTTCGTTCTCCTTTCTCAGATTATCCTCCTCTCTCATTCTTAACCAGCTTTTCTATTTAGTCCCTGGGCCTACCGCTCATTCTCCAGGTCATTTTCCGATCCAAGCTCGCAATATCCAATCTCCTTTTACTTCATATTTTAGTATACCTTCTCTGTCAGTCTTTCTACACTCACACTCACACACTCACACACACACACACACACACACACACACACACACACACACACACACACACACACACACACACACACACACACACACACACACACACACACACACACACACGCACACACACGCATGCATATAAGCATATGTATTTGTCCGTCTGTCTATCTCGCTTACTCAGCCTTTCTGCTTTCTTCTACTTACCCCTCACTCTCGTTATCTCTCATATTCTCCTAAGTGCGAGCACGCACACTCACTCTCTCACTTTTTACCACTGGCAAACATCATAACCTCCAGAGCTAACAAGGGAGGAAACCTATACATGGTAGCTCGACCTGCGAGAAATAGCAGCCAAATTTCCCCTAAATCATCCCTCTATTTTTGTAACAGGGCATATTGGGTAATATGCTTCATTGTTACTTGCAAATAGGGGGGGGGGGGACAATGCTTGAATACTTTCGATCGTGTTTCTCCTCGATTAGTCCTATGCTGGGGCTAAGCAATGAGAACACCAACAACTACACACTTCTATATGTTTCACTTAGATCTCCCCTATTTGCTCAGTTTATTTCTTCACCCGTTTTCTTCAATTATTCTCTCTCTCACTGTCTGTCTATCACTCTCTCTCTTTCTTTCTCTCTCTCTCTCTCTCTTACTCACTTTGCATACCTACCTACCTACCTACCTATCTTTCTAACCGCCTTTTTTCAACCGACACCCTTATATTTCTCCTTCGTTATATTTGTCCATTCACCGCATTCTCTTATATTCTTATTGCCACCTAGCAAAATATCTTTTCTTTTCTGCAATTTTATCTTTCACTTTCGATTCTTTAATTACTCATGCACACACTCACTCACTTACTCACTCACTCACTCACTCGCTCACTCACTCATTCATTCAGTCATTCGTTCACTCATTCACTCATTAATTCACTGATATATTCACTCAGTCGATCACTCATTCAATCACTCACACAATCAGGGCTTCATTCACTGACTATCTCACAACCCCACTCATTCACTCATTCATTCGCTCACTCATTCAGTCACTCACTCATTCATTTACTCACTCACTCAATCAACCAACCAATTACTCACTCAATTATTCAGTCACTAGCTCATTCACTCAGTCAATCACATTCACCTGTTCACTCATTCAGTCTTTCTCTTTCACTCATTCATTTACCCATTCACTTACTGATTCACTAACTCATTCGTTCACTGGCTCTATCTCTCCCTCTCTTTTTCTCTCTCCCTCTCTTTTCCTCTCTCCCTCACCTTTTCTCTCTCCCTCTCTCTCACTTATTCAATCACTCCCTCAATCTCTCACCACAACCTTCAGTCATTATGTCTTTCTAATCCTTAACTCTATTCTACCCATCTTATTTCTAGCCCAACAGCTACTCTCCTTGTTGTTGAGACCTACATTACTCTTGTAGTATGCTCAGAGAAGAAAGTAAAGAAAAAGCATACTCTTGATATAGCCCTTACTTCTATAGGCACTGGGCCCGAAATTTGGTGGGAGGGGGCCAGTCGATTAGATCTACCCCAGTACGCAACGGGTAACTGGTACTTAATTCATCGAACCCGAAAGGATGAAAAGCTAAGTCGACCTCATCTGAGTTTGAACACAGAACGTAGCGACCAGCGAAATACCTCTAAGCATTTCGCCCGGCCTGCTAAAAATTCTACCAGATCGCCGCCTTATACTTCTGATATAATTGCCTCATCGGAGGTCATTATAAACTTTAGATGTGTGAAAACAGTGTCTACAGTACAAAATTTTCTCCGTAATTTTCATCTTATTTTCACAGCATTCACGAGACTGTACTCTCCTTTTAATTATTTGACTCTGTCTATCTCCTCTGTCAAATGTACTAAATTATAACATGAATCTCAAATTGTTTCTCTGTGTGCGGTGATTTGGCGTCTCTTTTGACAACATAAAACTGAGTCTAAGTTTGTTTATCACGTATTAAGTTGTTTTTCCATGGGAAAAAATAAGCGATGTCTCCAGTTCGTTTTACATACACTTACACAAGCACGCACACACACATACACATACATAGAAACACTCAAACACACGCATTATATAATACCAGATGCAAAAAAACTTGTCTGATTTTTAGAGGGCGTATTGTGGGTCAGTCTGAGGGTCTTAGCCTGCGTAAGATTGCACAACTCCAAATGATTTTGTGAGGACTCTCCATTAAGTTGCCTGCTATAGCAGAGCAGCTAGAGGGAATCTTCTTCCAGAAAATAGCCAAAGAAGGAGGAACGTATCTTTCAAAAATATTGGTATCTATTTACTTTTCAGATCTCTCTCTCTCTCACTCTCTCTCTCTCACTCTCTCTCTCTCACTCTCTCTCTCTCACTCACTTTCTCACCCCCCCCTCTCTCTCTCTATATATATATATAAACGTATTTAAGGGATAAAATCATCATTAAAATTAATGAATTTTATCAGTGACCAGCATATATTAACCTTTTAAGTAAAATTAATACGTAGGGTTATATAATTCTAAGGAATACAATTAAAATTAAGGGCACAGAAGTGGTTGGACGTTATTGGCGTTTCTTTCTAGCATATAGGCATGGTAACTTCTGTGCCCTAAATTATAATTATATTCTGACGAGTTGGCAGAATCGTTAGCACACTGAGCAAGATGCTACTTGGCATTAAGTCTGTTTTTACGTTCTCAGTTCAAATTCCGCTGAGGATGACTTTGCCTTTATAGGCGTAGGAGTGGCTGTGTGGTAAGTAGCTTGCTTACCAACCACATGCTTCCGGGTTCAGTCCCACTGCGTGGCACCTTGGGCAGGTGTCTTCTACTATAGCCTTCGGGGCGACCAAAGCTTTGTGAGTGGATTTGGTAGACGGAAACTGAAAGAAGCCCGTCGTATATATGTATATATATATATGTGTGTGTGTGTGTGTGTATGTGTGTGTGTGTGTGTGTGTGTGTGTGTGTGTGTGTGTGTGTGTGTGTGTGTATGTATGTGTATGTTTGTGTGTCTGTGTTTGTCCCCCAAACATCGCTTGACAACCGATGCTGGTGTGTTTACGTCACCGTAACTTAGCGGTTCTGCAAAAGAGACCGATAGAATAAGTACTAGGCCTACAAAGAATAAGTCCTGGGGGTCGATTTGCTCGACTAAAAGGCGGTGCTCCAGCATAGCCACAGTCAAATGACTGAAACAAGTAAAAGAGTAAAAGAGTTATATAACTTTCTTTCTTTCTCTCTCTCTCTCTCTCCCTCTCTCTCTCCCTATATATATATATATATATATATCATATTTTGATAGGAGAAAAATTAACAACTTCTGCCCCAATAATCCACTATTGTTCCTGAAAGTTGTTTATATATTTTCCACGGATTGCTTGAAGCTCACTTTCTTCCTACACCTCGATCCTTGGATGTTACATCTATCTATCTTTTCTTTTTTACTTGCTTCAGTCATTTGACTGCGGCCATGCTGGAGCACCACCTTTAGTCGAGCAAATCGACCCCGGGACTTATTCTTTGTAAGCCTAGTACTTATTCTATCTACTTATTCTAATAGTTTTGGTGTGATTAAAATCCACAGACTTTAAGATTCTTGTATGTATGTTGTGCATGTATTCATAGTATGTATCCATTTATATGTATGCATGTATATACTTTGCCCTGTGTATCAAAATGCCCAACTTTTGTTTTAGGGCAGCGTTATTTTCTTATTGCCGCAGGCTAAAATGTATAGGGAATAGTAAGTATTCTCAAACATTTTTTGATAACTGCGAAGTGATATTTTGAAATTAACCCATTTTCTAGAACTCTGATTCTCAACCGGGTGGAATTCCCCGCATGAGATACAATTTCAGGTTTCCCGTAAGGTAGGAGAACTGTGACCACAAACTAACGGCCTATCTGAATGTGCACTACTGGGGCTTTTAACCATATGGTTCAAAGTAAATTATTTACAGAGTTCCAACGTCAAGGCAATATAGAATGGTCAGCATTAAAATACCACAGAACAAGACGGACTTCATTCGATCATATCGCTTTCAGCCTCTTTGCGCCTCAACATTCTTATACAGAGAGCAATATATTTCAGATATTTTTGGATATTGCACTATTTTTCTTAAGAGAAGGGGCCCCCATTACAGAGCCCAACAGATTTGAAGGATACTTTGCAGAATGCTCCTCCTTAATACAATAACAAGAACAAATGTTGTTTTCAACATCAGGGGAATGCTCTATAAATGAAGATAGATTTAATAAGGACATCAGAAGAAAGGAGCAAAATACCACTAAAGCTTCTTATAGTTTAGCAAATGACGATAGCCAAGCAGAACCCCTTCCCTACATAGAATTGGAACCTCTAACCCACATATATTTGGAAAACCTTGATCAAACCTTGTGCACATAAAACGGTGAAAATTGTATTGTGAAATGAATGAGAGAAAAGCTTGTTTCACAATTGATTAGTACTGTTAAAAAAAAATTATGAATGACATAACCATCAACATGACTTATTTTGACTTATTTTTTTATATAAGTTGATGAATTGACTGCTATGGCAACGTGTTCCCAGATGCTGATGTTTACAAGATATGGTGTATTTCCTGAATTTAGTTTATCTAAAGATGCGTTTCTCTTTTGTTCTCCGCACGAAACAACTACCAATTCTCCAAATAAGTTGAAAAAATGTCCCCTTTCTTTCAATTGAAAATATTTTGTGGGAAAATATATGTTCAGGATAAGATGGTTGAATGATAAGGACTTGATAATGCGCCATGCCTGTTTGGTTATCATGTTTGAGTGATTCAATAAACTGAATATTCAAATGCAAGGAAGGAATACAAACATCATAAAATATAGAGAACTATCCAGATATCAAGATGGTATGAACAAAGCAAAAGCCAAAAATGTAAAGCACTCAGTGTATGATCTATCACCAGGCACTAGCCTTACAATAGCTGTCAGCTCCCCTTGAAAAGCTTTTGGATTAAAAAGATTCTCAAAGGAAGAGCTCTTATTTCATCAATTTTCAAGTATTGCACTGACATAGGTGCAATCCATCGATCTACTTTTTCATACAAATGTTGAATGGCTTTCAAAAGGAAATGTACCTGAGTTCTTGAGTTCAAGGATGACCTCAAATTAGTTTTTGAAGTTCAGGATAAGATGGTTGAATGATGAGGACTGGATAATGCGTCATGCCTGTTTGGTTATCATGTTTGAATGATTCAATAAACTGAATATTCAAATGCAAGGAAGGAATACAAACAGCATAAAATTCATGAACCCCTTCAAAGCTTTTATATGCAAACTGGGGAACTGGAAGGGAAAAGTGAATATTAATATTACAATATTTGAGAAACTGTCATCAATTCTGGTAGTGAATTTGCAGAAAATGAAATTATGGAGCGTTCGACAGCAGTGCGGAAGGAACTCAGTTGATATTTTCCAGAACTATATGATAATGAGTTGGATTTAATGCGAAATCCATTTAAATTGTCAGTTAAAAGAAATCCTGATGACTGTGAAGATGAATTCCTGGGGTTAGAGACTGATTCGGGAGTTAGTGATATATTTTGCGAGAAATCAACCACGGAATTTTAGTCCTTGACGTGCGATTCCTCCCTAATATTAGCAGAAAGAGCTATCTGTGGATACCTTTCTTTTGTATCATCCTATCTTTGCCAGTCAAGACCTTCAGCTTTGCTTCAAATTAAGACGAAGTAGATTAAAGTTTGAAAGTGACTTGTATTATGTCCTTTCAAACACTTCTTCATATGTTTCAGAAATGGCAGTGAAAAAACAACGGGTTTCTTATTAGAATGAAGTACATTTTTAATGGATTTTTATTTGGATTTTTAATGTATTTTTTAGTCTGTGAAATAATTTTGTAGTAATAGATAAAAATGACTATATTATTTCAAGATTTAAATCCATCAACATTTCCTATTGCTATTAAATTTTTAAAATTTCAACTATAAATATACTCTAAATAAATATGTGTGTACTAATACAGAGAGACTAAAAAGATTTCAGTTTTACATGAGTGATATATGGAAAGCACTTTTCGAGTCAGATAATCTTAGCAAAGGTGATGGGTAGTGAATGGTGTTCTGACATATTGTGAAAGGGTGGGTGTGATCATAAAGGATGTGAACCACGTTTTTTTAGAACGTGCCAGATAGTTAGGTACTGATTGCTGACAGAAAACTCTCGAAATTTCAAGAATTTTTAAGAACAGGGTCTATTTTTGACGAATATAAATAAACTTATCTACATGTAACCGAGATAACGCCAAGAAACTGCAGTCATTTTGCTAATTTATCAAAAGCAAAACAGTATACTCTGGTAGCATCTGCTAAAATTTGTGAGGCCTTCAGGATCCATTTCAGCATACCTATCGGGTTTCAAGACAATTTGCAAAACTGCAAAATAATTATAGAATTTAAGATGTACAATATTTTCTTGCTGAAATAATGGAAATTTATATTATAAAAAATGCTAGAAGTTTTAAAATTTAAGTTTTTTTTAAATCTTCACTGTTATAGGGGAAATATATGAGTTGTAATTTATGTTGCCAGAGCCTCATATATTAGCAAAGAGTGAGATAATTTTTTCCTAAAATAATTTTATGTTGCTGTTTTGCAAGATGATACGAAGTCACAAGGAGATCTATGAAGTTAGGTATCTCAAAAATTTGGCTAAAATTCACTGAAGATGCAAGCAATACCTACTTCTGCATGGTGGACTCTTCGAAACTCTAGGAATGCATCTACTGTTATGTATCTAGATTTCCCCTAATTCATCATCCTATGTCACACTGCCCTGAGGCCCCGTATCTACTCTGTGAGAGAGAGAGAGAGAGAGAGGGGGGAAAGAAAGAAAGAGAAAGAAACAAAGAGAGAGAGAAAGAGAGAGAGAGGAAGAAAGAAAGAGAGAGGGAGAGAGAGAGCAACTGCTTTCTGAAGATAACAAGTCAGGACAAGAGGAAGACGTTGTACATACAGATTAT
Organism: Octopus bimaculoides; assembly: GCF_046866305.1. Taxonomy (NCBI): domain Eukaryota; kingdom Metazoa; phylum Mollusca; class Cephalopoda; order Octopoda; family Octopodidae; genus Octopus; species Octopus bimaculoides. The sequence goes on along the minus strand of NC_142934.1, from coordinate 63,676,791 downwards.
AATTTCAGAGGTGCACACACACACACACACACACACACACACACACACCTACTACTAAAACAAAAAGAATGAATCTTGTTGATCAGAAATATGAGTCTCGTATAGTCAATTCCGAGCTAGACTCAAGCCGTGGGACTGATTATTTCAATTGTGCAAGCCGCAAGCAGGTCAAAGGAAGCTTCACCTGGGTTTTTTAAGGTTATTCATCAGCCAAGATAGCCTTTTTCTTTTTCGAAACGTGACGTCTCGAAGCTATGCTGTTCCATAATAGGAAATAATATCTGTCTCTTCTCTTGGCTCACTCAGTAGACCTCAAATAATACAATAATGTAAAGACTTGCTAGATGCGTTTAAGAATCATAAGTATGGCTGCGAGGTTGTGGAAAATCGCTAAATGGTGGAATTCCTGCCTTTTTTAAGGCGGCTTCACCAAGTCTTCGTGTTGCCGTTGCTTGCGGGATAGCAGGAGCACCATGAGTAGCATCACCCGTTTACCAATAGGAAATAAGGAAATTTCAAAGTATCTTTACTCAGGTCTCAAAAGCAAAGTGCTTTGGGAAATAACCATTTTCAACATAAACAATTAGCAAATACCTCTTGGCACCTAAGAACAGAGTGTGCTTCACAGTGTTTTAGGTGCGTTCGTGAGTCAAGGCTATTCGGTTCAGAAGACGCTTTGCAATCACGTGGTACGAGTCCTGTCCTATGGCGGGGTTACTTGGACCATGCATAGTATTCTGTTTTTCTCGCATAATGAAGAATCCTTGTTGCGAGTGGATTCGGTAGATGGAAATTGTGGCAACGCCCATTCGTACACACACACACACACACACACACACACACACACACACACACACACACACACACACACACACACACATACATGTATACACATATACATACATTTGGCCTTCGGTTGGTACGGTACTCAGCATGGTTTTAATATTGGTAAAAACATTTTGTACATTCAAGTATACAGAAACACCATTCCGTCATTTTCATTTTCTTTCAATCTTCCTTTCATTTCGCTTGCTCGCTAGCGAGCTAATTCATACTCTGCAGTAATGCATCGGTTAGAATCATTTAAAATATTTTCTATATTGAAGAATAGAGCTCCAAATGTCAAACCAAAAAAAACGAACAAGTGTGTCGATTTCTCTTGAAATGAAAATTTAAATATCAAACCGACTTCAACATAGAAAGAGTTCCACAGAAACTGCGGAACTGTTTAATGTACACGAAGTAACTCTTAGAACAATCAAAAGATACGAAGAAAATATCAAAGCCAGTAGAGTCTGAATTAATTTGTAATCATACACCATATGTAACGTATAGATATTAACATTATATAAAAAGTGAAAATATTTCCTGTTATTTTGTCAGTAATTGATACTTAACAATGATCCTAAATCTAAGCTTTTTACGTAATATCAAATTGCAATGTGAAAGTGATTCAAAATAATAAGAGAAAGCTGACGAAGAATTTGTGCAACAATTAGCTAAAATAAATGAAAAATGTTCCTGTTCTTTAAAACAAATATTTAAAGCTGATGAAACGGGCCTATTCTGGAAGAGAATACCAAAGAGAACTTTTATCTAAGAGCAGAAAACGATGAGTTGAGGTTTTTAAGTATCTAAAATTTGAATCACATTATCATTATGCTGTAATGCTTATGCTTTAATGCATTAGGCGATTGTTTCATGAAAATATTATTAATTAATGGGGCTCTTAATCCCCATAGGATGATTGGACTGATTAAAAATACCCTTCAAGTGTGTTGGTGTGTGAACAAAAATTCTTGGATGACTGCCACAGTATTCGAATAGGGGCTTAATCGAAACTTTGTTCTTGAAGTTGAAATTTATACAGAAAAAAAAATAATGATAATAAAGTATTCAAAATTTTATAGCTAATTGATAATGCACTGGCACATCCGTGCGATTAAAACAGCGTAATGTTGAAGTTGTGTTCATAACCCTCACATGCTACACCACTTATCTTAGGAATAATTTGTAATTTTACGACAGATTATGCTAAACATTCAATTAAAATGTTACTGGGTGCTATGAAAGAATGCTAACTTACTGCTTCAGGGGTAGGAAAAATGTAATATTCTTCAGTGTGGGAAGATAATTCTAATAGCAATTCATGATATCAAAAGATCCACCTGAAACGCATACTGGAAAGATATATTGCCTGGTTTGGTTCTGAGATGATTAGATGTGTTAGCTTTCCTTGTTATACATTTGTTTTTTATGTAATATACAAATGGATTCTATAATGCTAAATATGCATATTGCTATAATCATTTGAAATGGCTGTAATCATATGAAAATCATTTGGAAATGATAAGTCGGTATTCAGCTCTCATATCTCCTGATTTTAACATTATTATTATTATCATCTTTATTTTTATCATTAAAAAGGCGGCGAGCTGACAGTATCGTTAGCACGCTGGACGAAATGCACGTACTTCTCGAGATTTTTGCTCACTGTTCCCAGGGCTCCGACAATTATTGGTACTACTGCTATTATTATTATTATTATTATTATTATTATTATTATTATTATTAGTAGTAGTAGTAGTAGTAGTAGTAGTAGTAGTAAGACGGCCAGCTTGCAGTGTCGTTTCCGCACAGGAGAAAATGCAATATAGACGGTCCGCTATAAAGCATTTAGAAGGAAAAAAGAGGAGGAAGAGGAGAAGAAAAAAATAAATAAATGAATAAATAATGAAAGAAACGCTAGTGATGGTATCAATGATTTTCAACCAACAAAAACAAAGGCTAACTGTTTGAATATCTTTAAATGAAAACAACAGTCAATAATACAAACATCGCATACATAAAAACATGTCTAATCATTTCCTCCCTTACTGGTTTCAGTCATTAGACTGTAGCCATGTTGGGGAACGCCATCAAAAATTGGTCTCAGTACATGTTTCAGCTTGGTGCTTACTTTGCCGAAATCCGTTTGTCGAGTTACTAAGTTAGAGACATGTTGACATAACGATTCTGATATTAGTGTAAACATAACACAGACACGGGCACCCTTCCCAACACAAATATACATACCGGACTTCGCGGCTTATAAGATGCATTCGGCACATCCTAATTTAGTAGATAATAACCAGAAAAAAAGTTAAGTGTCTAATACCAAGTAATATTTACTCCACTGAAACCTAGCCTTTTTTCAGCTTGAAATCTTCACTAATCGTAACGAATTCCTCACAAACCAAGTTGGAGCACTAAATTTAAATCAAATACTGTATATGTATGGTAATTTTACATGCAGAAATAAGGTTAGGTTTCATTAATGGGTAAGTTAAAACATACAATAGGTCTAGTGCTCACCTGAACGCCTTATTTCAGCTTGAAATCCTCACTAATCGTAACGAATTCATCACAAACCAAGATGGGGTACTAAATTTAAAGCAAATACTGTATATGTACGGTAACTTGGATACAGAAACAAAGTTACGTTTGGTTTATGGGTTGATCGAAACATACGATAGGTCTAGTGTTCACCTGAAGACCTTATTTCAGCTTGAAAGCCTCACTAATCGTAAAAATTCATCATAAACGTTAAATTTACATTAAGTAAAATTTACCAGTACCTGGTATGTTAATTTTAATACAAAATTAATTTGATTATTTATGGGTTGGGTTAATACACTACAGTCACAATCACCTCTCAACATGTGACGGAAACATTGTTTCAGCTACGAGAAACGTGTTTCTATTGCACCGTTAGCGAACGCCAGCAAAAACCTGTCTCAGCTTGTTCTTTTAGCTGTGACTTTGGAACATAAAACTATTGGAGTTCCTCACTTTTATCTTTAAAACACTGTCATTAGATTATTGAGGAAATAAAAGGTAAAAAAACTATAATTTCATTCATCTTCAAACCCAGAAAATTTACTGCTGTCGTCTACAAAATCAGAAAAGTCATTGTTTTCATCATTCCAATGATCACTTTCGGAGTAGTTCTCTGCATTCACACCATCGGGTTCATCATTATCAGACTCTGAACTGTCACTAACCTCATAAGCAAGGGCATCTTCTATTCCAATTACTTATTCCACATTTTTTAAAGGACTTCACAATAGCCTCAGTTTTCAATTCCACCCCCCCCCCCTGCAATTTTCACTTTCTCACCATTTGACAAACCTGTGTAATAGATGGGTTTTCCCTTCTTCCGGTTGGTGAAAGATCATGTGGAATTCTTATCCATTTATCCCATTCTTCCCTCATAAAGTCTTTGAAGGGCTTGTTAATTGACACACCCAGATGTTGTAGTTGAGAAATCAGATCTCCAGAAATTAGAGCAAGTTGTGTTTTTAATTGCTGTGACTTTTTCTTCGCTACTTCAGTTTTGTGAGCCCTTAATTGATCCCACGCCAATAAAGCTCGTTTCTTCAGTATACCACCTGGTCTCATTGACCAAACTTTGTCAAACCAAAGCTTAACACCATTTTCGTCCATCCAACCTTTTTGGTGAGTGAGAATAATAATTCCTGTTGGAATGTTGTCCTTCGGCTTACTTTTTCTTTTAAAGATCAAAAATGGAGGTAATTTTTGCCATCGACACAACACGACAGAACTGCTGTATCATGATTTTTTACATTACCTGATGTTTTAATAGTCACACTTTTATTACCAAGCAAATCAACTGTCCTGTTAGAAGGAACATCAAAAGTGAGGGGTACCTCGTCCATGTTTCCAGTTTGGCTGAGCTCGTAAGCGATTTTTCTGGCATTAATTACAAACCTGTGAAATTCTTTTATTTTTTGTTTTCGTATTCCTCACACATTCTCTGGGTAATCCTAGTGCGAGTCCTCATTGATAAGCCACTGCATTTCACCGGTAACAACAACTTGCAGTCTGACGAAAATCTTCAATCCCATTTTATTCTGATCAAGCTCTGACTTCATTCATTATAGTTGATGTAGACACAGCACGACCATAATTCCTTTCATTTATTATCTAGTTCTTAATTTCATCTTCCAGTACTGGCCATCTTGCTAGTTCGTGACGAAGATTATGCTTTTTCTTCTGTGCTGTCCTTAGTTGGTCTTCTTGTTGGCGACACGCTCTTATCATCTTCTCAGTAGGTGGATGCCCAAACTCCCTCTCTGCTCTGTTGCCATGTATTTTGGTGTAATCAACTATCATTGATTTAAAATGTATGATGTATACATGTCTCTTCTTCCCTGCCTTCATACAAAAAAATGGATACCGTATCTGAAAATGTAAAAATTTATGGTACCTCAATATAGTGGAAATAATCTTATTACTATTCGTTTCTCATTGATCCTGGATTATCAAAATATTTCACTGCCAGTTATAAACAAATGGTACAGGACTACCTTACCCCGATGATCTCTCAATTTGAACTGGTGAAACACTCGCTGGTGGCTAAGTTACTACTGTGTGGGCAAATCTATATAATTAAGGTCCCAGAATGCATACTGATGCGTCTTTGTCAGTGACTATCGGTATAAACAAATATGACTGGTTCAGCTGCTGTCGGGCGACCGTATTTGCTTGGCAATATTTGACACTGTAAGTATCAGAACATGCTGTAAATATGATTACCGGTACTAGTAATAAAGTGAAAATAACCAGTATGTGATAACGATAGCGTAGTATACGGTAACATTATTTTAAAGTGCCTACCATAAAAGACGCTGCTTTGTGGCTTCAGCAGTTTAAAAAATAAAAAGGGAAGGTGTTACTTCAGAAGGAATTTCGTTTTCTATCAATATCCCAGTACAGTATCCGAATTTAATAAATAGCTTGTCTCAAAACGTTATTAATTTACTGTAATTTTGAAACACTGGACTTGTTTCAGTTTCAGTGAGTCGGCATTAGACGTAACTGGGAGAGCTACAGCCCACTCCACACCCCAAACTTATAGCTCCCGTCACTGAGCTTCACTTTATAGGAAGCAGGGTGGTTTTGGGAGACATTTTATGGAAAAAAGAAATGCGTCTAATAAACGGCAAAATACGGTACATAGGAGCTGTCATAATACGAGGTCCCGCCCCAATTTCACGAGAACATACGAGAAGGAATGAAAATGGGGACAATTAAACCAATATTGT
>NC_142934.1:63648184-63668184 GCF_046866305.1 Octopus bimaculoides | reverse complement strand
GAACTAATTATTGTTTAGATGTCACTGTAAACATAGAAACGTGTAGTTACCAACACCAGAGTAAACTTGGAAAGCTCATGTATATAAACAAGAACTAGCCTGTCCTCATCCGACGATATTTTTAAAACTCTGCTTTATAGTATAGACAATTTAAGTAAAATCATTTCTGATTTATTGTAGATCAAGCAACATTTGAGCAAACCAAATAATCAAAAGTGGATTCATAGATAAAATCTCCTAATAAGAAAATCTGCAAAATCTGCAAAATCTTTATAGCTAATGTGATTTCAAATTCCATTATAACTCGTCACTACATTGGCATGATAGAGGTAAAATTCAAAAAACGCTACATTAATCAAATTCCATCCTTATGAACATTTGTAAAGAAAAAATGCCACATTGCTTCTTAGTTATAGTAGGAAACTGAAAGACAACTTTGTTAAAAACATTAAAATAGATTAAGAAATCATGGACAGTAAACTGTTAACACATTGTGGTTAACTATATTAGCTTATAGAAAACTATACGTTAGTATAACAATTCCATGCAAACTCTGCATTACGGAAACATTTCTTCGAGTGAATAACCTATTAATATTTGTGAACGACCAAATTAAAATATTTGAAATTTTCCTGAAGTGCAGACATGTACACAAATTTCTGATAATCAAACGACATAATCGGGCTTAGTGATATAATTACCGGATGCAGCAGATTTAGTCGGAGAAATTATCATTCGATAAAATTTAATTTTCTGATCCAACGTGAAAAATGCTTTCTTTGGGTTCTACTAGTTTACATTTCTTCCACAGTTATAGAGTACATACATACTATATATATATATATATATATATATATATATATATATATATATATATATATATATATATATATATATATATATATATATATATATATATATATATATATATATTCATATATTTATATACATATATATATACATATGTATATGTATATCTATGTATCTATGTATATATGTATGTATGTATGTATGTATGTATGTATCTATCTATCTATCTATCTATCTATCTATCTATCTATCTATCTATCTATCTATCTATGCATGAACATGTGTACGGGCCGTTGAAATCTACAAGTTTTGTTAATTCACACTCTGTTTATTTTCTCTTATTCCTTTCTGTTTAAGAGCGTAGGCTCGAAACGCAAAATACTTTTTCATTTTTCCCGATATATTATCATTATTATTATTATTATTATTATTATTATTATTATTATTATTATTATTATTATTATCATTATTATTATTATTATTATTATTATTATTATTATTATTATTATTGCTATTGTTATTATGGTTTGGCTTAGGTTCAGTCTTATTCCTGTTGGGATTTATGTGGGTAGCGGGTTGCAGCCTGTAACATTAGGCATCCATAAGTTTTCAGCTGTCTCTCAAGTGCTTAAAACCCTCTTGATAATCCTTGCTGTCCCTAAGCGATAAATTTTCTGTCGTAGTTCTACCGGGCATTCTATTCCAATCTCCTTTAGTCATTTGTCTATGTCTTTGCTTACTGCTCCCAACGCACCAATTACTATAGGCTCGACCTTTACTGTTTTCATGGTCCATTCTTCCCATTTTAAATTTTAAGGGATTACATTCTTTTGTTCTTCGATCTTTTTCCTTACGGTCCAGGAATCAAAAAAATCATCTTTACGCTTCAAAATAGTATTAAGTAATCCTCATAGACTGTTACATATATATATATATATATATATATATATATATATATATATATATATATATATATATATATATATATATATTTTTTTTTTTTTTTTTTGAAATTTATAGAAAAGCAAAAGACGAAGGCAGGTGTATTAGTTTAATGCTTGGGAAGGTGAGGAAATCTTTTACGTTTCGAGCCTACGCTCTTCACCAGAAAGGAACACGAGGAAATAAACACAGAGAGAAAATAAAAAAAAACTTTTCGAGTTAGCGGTCAATCATGGCGGCTGGCTGGACAACGGTAGAGCTAGGAAGAAGGGGGGATAATAAAGTATTGGTGATCCCAAAACGAAGGTGTACGTGCGTGTGAATGTGAGAGTGTGTAATTGTATGTGTGTGGATAGGGGCTAGTGACTTTGACGTGCGAATGTGTGCGTGTGTAAGTGTGTGCGTCTGTAATGTGTGGTGGGGTGGACGATTGTGTGGGTGCTAGGAAGTGGTCAATGCTAGTGCATGCGGGGTGGTGTGATGTGGTGTGGTAATGTGTGTTGTGATGTGAAAGTTTTGGGGTATGTGAGAGTGGGATGTGTAGGGTGGGTGGGTGGGAGTGAGAGTGGGAGTGAGAGTGGGAGTAGGGGTTGGGATGTGTAGGGGTTGGGATGTGTAGGGGTTGGGATGTGTAGGGGTTGGGATGTGTAGGGGTTGGGATGTGTAGGGGTTGGAATGTGTAGGGGTTGGGATGTGTAGGGGTTGGGATGTGTAGAGGTGTGGATGGAGGGATACCGATGAAGAGAGAAGGTGGGTAGGAGTGAAGAGAGGAAGTAGGTGTGAGATGAAGAGAGGAGAAAAAGGGAGTCAGATGAAAAAGGGAGTCAGATGAAAAAAGGAGTTGAGTTGAGCCTATGTGGCGCAAAGGAGCGAAGGGAGAAGATTAATACCTGTTCACGGTGAAAGCGGGAATCCGGATGGCTCCTGTACTAAAACAATCCGAACACAGGAAATGGCGCGAGACCGGGGTGACGTATATATATATATATTAATGTATATAGTGGCGTGGATGTGTGGTAAGAAACTTGCTTCCCACCCACATAGTTCCGGAGTTCAGTCCCACTATATGGCACCCTGCGTAAGTGACTTCTACTATAGCTTCGGGCAGGCTAAAGCCTTGTGAGTAGATTTAGTGCACAGAAACTGCAAAAAGCCCGTTGTTTGTTTGTTTGTTTGTTTGTTTGTTTGTTTGTGTGTGTGTGTGTGTTTCTTTGTCCCCCAAACAATGTAGATATATTAAGCTAGCTCTTATGATCGCCAGAACATCATGATTACACCAGCGCATCAACTCCGAAGATTGTTAAAATTAGATTGGTATTGCTATGAAACTAAGTTTAAAAGGTAAATACGTTTCTATATTATCAATTAAGATGCTTGATCTAAGTTTAAGGACTTGGCCATCCTTAAGGTAAACAAAAATACAGGAAAGGGATAGTAAAGTAGTTAGATTAAATAAAAAATAATATTTTTGGTGTGTTTAAAATTAGATATATAAGCAACACGGTATTCCATGAATCGATAAATTGCACTACAAATATATATATATATATATATATATATATATATGTGTGTGTATATATATATATATATATATATATATATATATATGTGTGTGTGTATATATATATATATATATATATATATATATACACACACAAATTGTTACATACACACTCATATGCATGTAGGTGTATAAGTACATATAATGTAGAAATTGATAAACTGTACGGACGTATGCATGTAAGTATTTATGTATGTATATCTAGCTATCTATCTATATATATATATGTGTGTGTGTGTATGTATATATATAAAATTATGAATTTAATACATCCCCTTGACCTACATTTTCGTTGTTCATAAGTCTAAGATATTTGTCGCACATTGTCACGGATACCGAACGTGATTAAAAGATCATTGCTTGAATAATAATGTTTTGTTCGAAATCCATCTGAAAATTTCATCTTTCACTCTAGCCTGGATCTTTACATATCATCAACGATACCAAACACTGTTTAATAACCTTTATTGAACAAATGACTTCACTCATTATTCATATGACTATTGCCTTTACCGTTATTTTGGATTTTACCTGCGCTTGATGCTAGCAACTTCTGCGATATTTTAGCTTTGCAATATCAAATTTGTTCGATCGTTCGTTTCTTCTTCTTCTTCTTCTTCTTCTTCTTCTTCTTCTTCTTCTTCTTCTTCTCCTCCTCCTTCTTCTTCTTCTTCTTCTTCTTCTCCTCCTCCTCCTCCCCCTCCTCCTCCTTCTTGGCGTAACATAGGTTTTGAGAGCTGAATTAACAAAGAATGTCATGTGATCAGCAGTGTATGTATGTGTGTGTGTGGGGGGGGGGGGGTGCGTGGTTTATTATGGACTTCCAAGACCTTACGACATCCGGCTACTGCTGTTGTTGGAAGAAAGAAAACAACAGTAGAATCCGAAAATGCAGTTCAAACATAACTTTGGTTGAAGCTTTGGGAAAGATGGAAGAGATTGCATGAACCTTAGCCCCAAAAGAAAGACGAATGGCTCAGTCATAAATAACGGCTACAGTCAGAAAGAAATGAAGCATATAATATCGTAGCATTTTAGTCAGGAGAAAAGATGGTGAACTGGCTGTAGTGTAAGAAGACCGACTGAATATATTGTATTTGTTCCGGCTCTTTGCATTCTGAGTTCGAATCTCTTCATAGCTTACTGTTTAACACTACCGCCTGATTTAACACTATCTTGAGTGCTTTGGCGAAGCCCATCCTGTTGCAAGTATTCACATTAGACTTCCTGTTTGGAGAAACATTCTTTCCACCTTCCCACTGGTCTCGGAAACCCTGTAATAGATTATGAGCACCGTCCTTTCTCCTGACTAAAAAGGTAATAGAATATAATTGAAAATAAAAACTGTGTGTAAGATTAACGATGAAAATATAGAAACTAAGCACCGTTAAATACTGTCATTCTATTTTCCGCTTAATACATTTAGACATTTACTGGATTTAAGCAAGAATCTTGTCAAGATATTGAGAAATAATTCTTTTACATAACAGACAGAAATGCTAAAAATACTACACACAACGAAATTAGTATGGCTGCTTCAGCAATAATTTTCTGAAGTTTATAGATCTTCAACTAAACTCGATCTATTAGCAATGACTTTCATCTCCAGAGATTCTATTTTATCAAATGATGTTTGACAAATCAATTCCACATATATAAACTTAGATTTAATTTTTACGTTGATTATTTCATCTTCAAAATATTGTGAAAAACTTAGATATAAAACAATTTGAAAACGGACGCCATAAAGATTTATAAACTTCGAATGAACTGAAATAATAATTTTTTTGGAACAGTGGCTCTTGTAGATGATAAAACTATGAATAATAATTTGCAAATATTGAATTTAAAAAGTACTTGGATAGAAAAGCCTAAAACACAATGTGGAACACGAATCCATTCTCCTGCAAACATGACAGGCGTTCCAGTATTGGATCAAAGCAATCCTTCAAAATTCTCTATCCATTTCAGAATCTTCCTTTTTACCATCGAGAATTTTATGCTGTTGACGTAATAAGAATTTATGAACTTCGAGGAAACGTGAAATAATTCGTTTTCGAAACTGTTATAAATGACATCAACAATGTGAAAATATTTTTTCTCAAGACATGCTCAAATGTTGTACCCATATGACACCAATATCAGTGTAATGGCAATAATTGCAAATTAAATAAATATAGGCGCAGATGTAGCTGTGTGATAAGAAAATTGCTTCCAAACCGCATAATTCTGGGTTTAGTTCAGCTGTGCGACATCTTGTCTCCAACAATACTCCAGGCCAAGTATACATATATATATATATATATATATATATATATATATATATATATATATATATATATATATATATATATATATATATATATATATATATATATATATATATATATATACATATATATATATATATATATACATATATATTTACATATATATACATATATACATATACATATATATATACATATATATATATATACATACATTTATATATATATACATTATATATATACATATATATGTATATATATATACATATATATATATATACGTATATATATGTATATGCATATATATATTATATATATTTATATGTATGTATGTATATATATATATTATATATATGTATTATATATATTTATATGTATACACATACATATACATATGTATATATATGTATGTATATATTTGTATCTATATCTATATCTATATCTATCTATCTATCTATCAATCTATATATATATATATCTTAAAGGAAAAAGGAAAAGAAAACCAAGGCAGGACACGAGTAACTTTAGAATATTTAATTAGAGTAAAGTGAATGAAAAAAAGGAGAAGTATAAGTAAGTAATTACGGCTGTTTCTGGGATATCCCAGGTGATGGGTCAACATCTCCATACACTGGGTATTCCGTCGTCAGGAAAGTTCCAGACAGAAAATTTACAGTATATAAGGAATATAACAGTAGATAAAAGAAAAGACAGGAGAACAAAGTTCACAGTTCATCTTGCTCCAGAGGGTATGGAGGTTAGTCCTTATTTCCGTGCAAGTATAGTTTTTGTCCCTGATGATAGAACACCCAGTGTATGGAGATGTTGACCCATCACCTGGGATATTACAGAAACAGCTGTTAGTCAATATTTCTACTTCTGTATTTTTGATTCATTTTATTCTAATTAAATATTCTAAATGACTTAATATACTCGTCCTACCTCGGAATTGTTTTCCTTTTCCTTTAATATATACCTGCGGACTCAGAAGCCGACTACGGATTTCTAGCTCCAGTCTCAGATGTGAATTTGGAACCTAACGGAAGACCAGTTACAATACTTATGCAGCATACCTATTGGTTTAGATCATCAGTGAACTAAACCTCTCATATTCTACACCCGCACACACGCACATACATACATACATACATACATACATACATATATATATATATATATATATATATATATATATATATATATATATATATATATATATATATATATATATATATATATACATATATATATATATAATATACACACGTGGACACAAACACACACATACATATGTACGTGTGTTTGTGTTTGTGCGTGTATACGTGAATGTGTGTATATGTGAAAGAGAGAGAGAGAAAGGGAGAGAGAGAGTATTCGTGTTTATACTTGTGTTTGTTACTTGATAACAAATGTTGGTCCACGTCACTTAGCAGTACGGAAAAAGGTATCATTAGAATAGGCGCCACGCTTTAAAAATAAATCCTGGGTTCGATTCGTTCGACGAAAACCTTTCAAGGCGATGCCCCAGTATAGCCGTGGTCCAATGACTTAAACAAGTAAAATATAAAAGATAATGAAAAGGCACCTCTTTTCTAATATTTTACATTGATACTGTCCTCAGTAGCCTAGTCGCCTGTTTTAAAGCAAAACATATAAAAGTTGGCCACAACATTCAGCAATCCCATTTTATCTATTATAATTGTTAGTATAAGGATAAGATCCAAAGAAACTATAGACGCTCTGCGACGGCAAACATTGACATTAATAGTTTAAACTAGTGGTTCTTGATGGAAGTCCATAAAAGATTTTATTGTTAAAATTTATCTGCAATAAATTGATTATACTTCTATAATGTATAAAGTATTTTAGTAATCATTTTTATACAACTTCTAATAACATTTAATTATTAAACTATGATAGGATTTTTTTAACGTAGAATGACTAAGAAGGTCCATACAGGTAAAATAGGAATCAAAGGAGTCCATAAATTAAAAATGGTTGAGTACTGGTTCAAACAGGGAAATATGTTTATGACATGATGAAGGAGAGTTCTTACTTTTCAGACGATTGCCTCATTTTGGAAAGGGTGAAAAATAATGTTTTATTACTAAGACTGCGAATGGCAAAAAGAGATGAAGTGTTGTCGTGGGGTAGATGTGTTAAAAGGAACAAACGAGTGTGTGGTGGTGTGAGGATTATGGTGCGTATTGTGGTGGAGTTAGTGCGAGTGATGTGGGAGGAGGTAAAATGTAAAGGAGAGGTGATCGAATAAGTTACAAGCTACAGGTAAATTGAAATAATAGATGAGGCAGAAAATGAAGGAAGGCAGCGCGAGAAAGCTAGGATGTGAGGGAAACGTACATACGTACAATAGCATAACAACGCACACAGACGCAATCCATTGTGTGCGTGTGCGTGTGCGTGTGCGTGTGCGTGTGCGTGCATGTGTGTGAATGTGCGTGCGTGCGTGTGCGCGTGTGCGTGCGTATGAGTGTGTGTGTGTGTGTGTGTGTGTGTGTGTGTGTGTGAAAGCAGATATGGAGGCAGGTCGTTAGGTTGTTGAACTTATGATCGCAACATCTTGATTTCGATTCTTGGGCCGGTCAGTGCGTTGTGTTCCTGAGCAAAACAATAGCACAGTGCATAAACAAACACAGGATGAACGAGAACGAGGTGGGGAAATGGTTGGAATAATGGATGAATGTTTGCAAGAGAAAGACAAGTTTTAACAATTCATACGCTGTGAGGAACTGTAATGGATGTATTTAGAATTGTGACAGAAAAGAATAATAGTCTATCACAAGAGAGAGTGCGAAGAGAGAGTATTAATGATATAAAAATAGAATAGTGAGTAGATACACTACCTATAATAAATGTACATTCATATAAATAAAAACAAAGACGTACACACACACACACACACACACACACACACACACACGCACGCCCACACACACACGCACGCACACACACACACACACACCGAGTGCGATGGGTAGATTATTGCCATTTTATATTTTTAATTTCGCGCATGCTCATTGTTTGTTTTTGATTTTGTCGACTACAAATTATAGTAGGGTCTGATGAGTACCGTCTGTGGTAGAGACAGCATCATAACGCGATTCACTCTGCCAGAAGTTTGGAAACAGCATGCCGCACTGCTTGGCATTCTCGCCGCAAGTTCCAGTGCGAACATTTCAGAGCGTTTGGATGTCAATCTGAGAACAGTGCAGAGGATTCGGAAAGAGTTGGATGAGTGTAATGCAGCTCTGAAAACTCACTTTGATTATTTTGATAAGAAAAGAACTCCTGAATTTGTTGGTGAGATCCAGGCCATGATTGACAACGGTCCTTCCAAGGCAATCAAGTCCATCGCCAGGGACAGGCAGCTAGTGCATGAAGACATTCGGTATTCCCATCAGCACTTATAGACCATGGAATTAAACGTGCCAAAAAATTGGACACAAACACACTAAAGACAACAAAATAAAAACACCACACTTTAAATCACTCCCATACATATCAACCCACAACCGCAGAACTAATGAAGCATACAACACAATTGTACAAAATATCCCTCTACGCACTCAAGACCCGAAAATGAACAACATTCTGAATACACATAAACTCCTCAAATGTAAAAGACAATACAAATCATTTAAGAGACTCCTAACAAATGCAAAACTGTACTCAACACATAAGATACCAACAGCTAAAAAATGCGGACGACCTAATTGTGGTACTTGCCCATACCTCACTGAAGGCTCGGAATTCACATTCCAGCAAGGAGAAAAATTTTCAATTAAGACCAAATTCACATGTGCCTCACATAACCTAATTTATGTCCTTACCAGTTCAGGTTGTGCCCACAATTATGTGAGCCAAACACACGTACATATGTATGTGTGTGTTTGTGTCCACGTGTGTATATTATATATATATATATATATATATATATATATATATATATATATATATATATATATATATATATGTATGTATGTATGTATGTATGTGCGTGTGTGCGGGTGTAGAATATGAGGGGTTTACTTTGAGACGCAGAGTTACGCTGCATAAGGAACAGATTCGTTTTCCTCAATACAGGCATTAAAACTATGTGAAATGAAGGCATTTCTCTTCTCCTTTTTATATTTTCTACATATTTTTACTATATATATATATATATATATATATATATATATATATATATATACACTTATATGTATGCATGTGTTTGTATGTAAGTACATGTTTGTGTGTGTGTGTGTGTGTGTGTGACGGAAGATTGTTAGGATGTTGCACTGATGACCGCAACATCGTAATTTCTAGTCCCAGACCGAGCAGTGCGTTGTTTTCTTGCTCTGCAATCATTTTGGCATCTAACGTGTGGCACATCATGCAGCTGTAGAGGCAGTGATGTCGATTTGATGGAGAGATTGAGTATAACACAAATCAAATGATCAGTATAAATAAATAACCTGCGCAATCATCTGTTAACATTAACGAATGCTTCACATTTTCCTAATCAAATATATCAGATATATTAGTGCATATATCCCATTTTACACACACACACACACACACACACACACACATATATATATATATATTCTATTTGATGTAATGTTTGCATTGTTCAATTAAATGGACTCGCATGAAACGATCCTACTGCATTACCTCTGGATATCCTTGTTGCTTATTTTGATATATATATATATATATATATATATATATATATATATATATATATATATATATATATATATATATATCTTGGAGTATATACTAATATATCTGATTGTGAAAATGTGAAGCATCTATTAATGTTAGCAGGTAAGTGAGTAATGACGAGTTATTTTCTTGTACTTCCGATGACACATAGTTGAGGGTATCAAGAAAACGCCTATGTAATAAAAAAAACCTCCACTATTGCAAATATTTATAAGAGAACCAATTCTAAAATTTCTAAGCAATATGAACAAGGGCGCAGAGCAGTTAGTTTCGACGACAGAATTGAATGTTTAGCTACAGACCCGCTCCGAATACTTTTAAATGACAAGAAATCTAATTTCTAAGTCTCACTCTAGCTTAAACGTAATAAATCGAAATATAAGCTTGAGCAACCAACTAAAAGTGAATTAGGTAGAGTTAGCAATGTAATGCTGGTTGCAATTAATTATAAAAATAAGCAATCTACAAATCTTTGTTGCTAGAAAACCAGTTCCTCAGTAATAGATTGGTTCGACAATTTACTTGATAAACGTGACCAACTTCAACAACATTGAATAATGTTATTCCATTACTGAGACCCATTTCAGGAAAGACTTGCAGTTCGGCTGCAAATAAACTTCTATTACAGAGGTAGATATATATGTTATGCATTCCAGAAAGTCTTTCTTATTTTTTACGAGTTATCTCGAATGCGAATATGGCTGTAAACAATAGTTCGTAATAACTTAGGTAAAAATCCTTGGAACGGAAAAGGGTGAAAGGCACATGTAAATCTTTAACCATACAGCTATAATATTGTAAACAGTAGAAATACCATTGTGCCAAAGTGAATCTCCACAAACACGCAAATTAGATGTTTTAATCTTGTATACGAGGATAAATAGGAAGAAAGTAGTTCCCTTCTCCACACACGATTCCTCATCTCACTGCAATTGTCTCTCCAGAAACACATGCCTTCTTAATCCGAACCATGCACCTTTCAGGATACGGCAAATGCTTGGTTCGAATCTGTGGCACATTCTTTTCTGTTTCAAGATTTTTTTTTACGCAATATAGTATGAGCAATGTAGTATTGATAGATACAAGGTGGCGAGCGAGGTGGCAGCATCGTTAGTAAGCCGAGCAAAATACTTAGTAATATTTCATCTGTCTTTATGTTCTGAGTTTAAATTCCATCAAAGTCGACTTTACCATCCATCTTTTAGAGGTCAATAAGTTAAGTACAATTTGAATACTGGGATCGATGTAATCGACTTATTCACTCTCCAAAAATTGCTGGCCTTGTGCCAAAATTTGAAACCATTATCCATTCTCTACATTCTCTCTCGAGGTGCTTCGTGAAAGAAATTATTTTCATTTCTCGATGCCTTTATATCACAGTAGAAATACGTACATATTTATTTCTTGTAGTCTACAATAAATAACCCTATTGAAATGCATACTTCATCTCCATCAAAACAGCCCATGGGGACATGGAAAAGCTCTGAGCCAATAAGCTTTACCTAATAATAATCATTAAAGAGCAGAAAAAAATCTTCCCGTATGCATTATGAAATTTCTGTCCAGATCCGTAATGTTGGCACATGCGTTCAAATCCATGACTCGGGCACAACTATAAAGCTTTCACAAAAAAGATTTCAGCAATAGAAAGTTAAAATTCAATGGTGTTAAATTGTAGGAAGTTACATTTTTGCCTGTAAATTGTCGAATCAATCAATTAATGAACAACTGTTTTGTTGAAAGAGAAAGTTAGTAAATTGCCGAGGTCTGTCATTAATTTCATCAAGCACGGCCTTACTAATTCTAGATCATTCACTTATAGTAGTTTAAATTATCTTGCATTAAGGACCTGATAACATATGAGTTTTCTGTAAAGGGTAATAGTTACCCTGGGACGCCACTCATTTATTTTCCCTTTAAGTAGCAAATGTTATCGTTTTCCCACATACGTGTATACATTTTCTTTTAACTATATTTTTATGTCTATATGGAACGCTGCGATAATATGGGTATATGTTTAAAAGTAAATGCATATATGTACGAAGTTCAACGTATAGATTATACATGTATGTTAGTATGTGTGTACAATTGAATAGTTTCACCTACATCTATGCGTTTTACTGTGTATGTGAGTATATATATATATATATATATATATATATATATATATATATATATATATATATATATATATATATATATATATATATATATATATATATATATATATATATATATATATATATATATATATATATATATATATATATATATAAAATATGTGAAAATTATTCGGTAGCCATGATAAAACTCAGAGTTTCGGATGCCGGGGCGGAAACCCACGCCGGCATCTCTTCAGTTATCGGGCCATCAAAAAAATGCCATGAAAATGACCGGTGGGTTTTGTGTGTTGTGTGCTATTATATTTTTAAAATTAGTAGTTGAGCTGAAACTGATTTTTAGGTTATGTCTATTGAAGAGCTTTCTGTAACTATGGTTGACTGGAAAATGTCTACCTATTAGTGCTAAGAAATACTTGCCTATATTAAGGTCACTTTGGGTGAGTAGGGGATGTGTGAACCAGATAGTTTTCCTGTTTCTATGTATTTTTTCTTTATTATTGGACTGTTGGTAGGTGTATAGGTTATTTCCTCGCTGAATCCACTATTTTTTAGAGCCTTATTATATACTGGAGCAACGCTATTAAAAATGTCCCCATCGGAGGAGAGGCTAGAAATTCTTTTGTTAATGTTTTTAACTAAATTTTTAAACACTATGGGTGGATGGCAGGAACCCACACTAATATAACAAAGTCTATCATTGGGCTTCCTATAAGGTTTATAAATATTCTTATTTAGATCAAACGATACATCTTGGAAATTGACAACCGTCAGGTTGGTATCTGTAGTTATGCTAAGACCGAAAGTTTTCATCAATTGGATAATGTCCTTCCTAAACCGATCCTGTGCTGGTCCATTGGTATTTGCGGTTAAAGCTAGGGCATCATCTTTCCAAATGGCAAAGTATACGTCAGAAAAAGTCTTGCCCAACGTATCGAGTAGGAATAGTCCAATAAGATCGCATATGCCTGCTCCATCATATGAAACCAGCTGTTCATGCAGGGATAAAATTTTTTGCCCGCTAAATGGAGCTTGCATGTCCGAGACCATCATTTATGAAGCCACCGTGGGCTCTATATTCACTAAGGACATGGTTTCGACGAAGAAATACGTGGGCCTTACAGAGGGTAATTTCAAGGCCAGGTTCAATAATCACACCTTGAGCTTCAGACACTGGGATAAAAGGAAAACGACCAAATTATCCAGTCATATATGGTCCTTAAAAAATAAAGGTGTCAGTTACAACATCTTAGTCAAGTGTAAGCCCTACACCAACGGCAGTGGAAAGTGCGGTCTTTGTGATATGGAAAGATGGCTCATCTGGAAAAGCAGCTTAGACCCCGCCACATGTCTAAATTCAAGAACTGAACTTTTCGGATCACGTCCACATGTGGCTAAATATTTGTTACGTTTTTAGTTCCCTCGAGATTACAGATAGGACTTGCTTTTTATTTTGTGTCCACATACAAGCTTTTCATCTCCTTATACTTTATACTTATATTTCTTATATATTTTATATATATATTTTTTACATATTTATAGAGATATTGTTTTATAGTTTTGTTGCACTTATATTTTTTACACATATTTTTTTCTGTATTTTACCTTCCACCCTGTATTTTTCCTGCGCGTATATAGACGTGTATATGAAATTTTTGTGTGCGCGTGTGGATGTGCGTGTGTGCGGGTATGTGCGTATATAGATGTCTGTGTGTGCGTGTATGCGAGTATGTGCGTATATAGACGTGTATATGAACCTTTTTGTGCGCGTGTGTGTGAGAGCGTATGTGCGTGTATATATAAATTATTTTGGGGGAATGTGTGGTTGCACGTGTGTGTTTCAAGCGAGTGTGGACGAGCATATACACATTAGCACATGTATGTGGGTGTGCGTGCGCGCATGTGTATGTATGGACATGCGCGCATAAGCGTTTGCCATGAGCATAGTTACTACTTTACTTTTTATTCTTATTGCATATCTTTTACACTTTTTTTACATATCTTTTTGTAGTTTGCCTTTAGCCTTGTTTTTCTTGTGCATATGCGTATATAGACGTGTATGAACCTTTTTTGTGCGGGTGTATGTGTGTGTGTGTGCGAGCGTATATTCGGGTATGTATATATTTTTTGGCGAATTTGTGGGTGAGCACGTGTGTGTTTCGAATGAGGGTGGATGAGTATATACATATAGGCACATGTACGTGGGTGTGCGGGCGCACATGTGCATGTATGTATGGACATGCACGCTTACGCGATTGTTATGAACATTTTTACTCCCACCCCTTACTTAGCGGTCATTCTAATAGCTCTTCTGACTTAACAACGGTCAATAACACAGTAATTTCCCTTTGTTTAACGGTCATTCTCATAGCATTTTTTTGATGACCCGATAACTGAAGAGATGCCGGCGTGGGTTTCCGCCTCGACATCCGAAACTTGTAGTTTTATCATGGCTACCGAATAATTTTCACATATTATATTTACAGATAAATTCCTCTATTTACATAATATCGAGGTCTTTTACATTCTTTTCTTGTCTTACCATTTCTATCACTATATATATATATATATATATATATATATATATATATATATATATATGCCTGTGTGTGTGTGTGCGTGCGTGTGTGTGTTTGTGTGTTCATGTGTAGGTTAATGTTTTTTAGAACGCGTATGTCTAAGTAGTGCATTTTATTGTGTTCGAGTGTGTATATATTCAAAAATTTGTTTGTAATATTTGATCTCACAGTATTTATGTAATTTATTATATTTCTCTTCCTTTACTTAGATGGCAGATTTTGACATTTACTCTCAAATTATAAGTTTTTGTTTGAAGATTCTCAAGTTAAAGAGTAAATTTACAATTTCACCTTACCTTGAAAAGTCAAATGCATGATACTCGCGGCCCCGCTGACACACATATAACTTTACAGCCGATTAAATATACATACATAAATATGTACGTACATAGATACATACTTACACATATGCGTGTGTATGTGTGCGTTTGTACACGTGCGTGCATGTATATATGCGTGTATACATGCATGTACAAACACAGACACAAACATACGCACATATTCATAAGATAATCGGTCAATACTCTTTGTCATCTCTGTTCTCTTTTATAAAGGAGCACTCCGTCGGTTACGACGACGAGGGTCCCAGCTGATACGATCAACTTAACAGCTTGCTCGTGAAATTAACATGCAAGTGGCTGAGCGCTCCACAGACACGTGTAACCTTAACATAGTTCTCAGGGAGATTCAGCGTGAGAATAAGTGTGATAATGCCGGCCCTTTGAAATACAGGTACAGCTTATTTTTGCCAGCTGAGTAGACTGGAGCAACATGAATTAAAGTGTCTTGCTCAAGGACACAACGCATCGCCGGGAATTGAACTCACGACCTTACGATCATGGGCCAAATGCCCTAACCAGTAAACTACGGGCCTTCACTCCTGTTTTATATATATATATATATATATATACATATATATATATATATATATATATATATATATATATATATATATATATATATATATACTTTAACGTTCGTATGTAAAACATACCTAAGTGTCTACTATTAGCAAATCCTACTTGGGTAATAAGAACCCATGCTAGCTTTGCACTACAAATCACCTGGGAATAATGAGGGGTACAAATACCTAGGGAAACTGCAAGACGACAGACCAATGTGAGGAGAAATAAGATAGAAGATCTCTAAAAGTACAAAAATTAGTAAGGCACTCGAAACAAAATGGAGGGAATATCATTAAAGCAATAAATACATGAGCTACACCAGTATAAGATACTCTGTTCCCTCTCTAAAAGGGGACAAAGACCGGGCTACAGAACGTCGATTGAACTAAAATAGTATCCAGACATTTAGCTATGTGAAGCAACTCCTTCGCACATGGAAGCCGTTTTGTGTGTCAGTGAGTAAGCCGTTTTTGTCTGGGAATGTGATCAGCTTCCTTCTGACAATACATTCCACGACTTTGCTCATGTGTGAGGTTAGGTAGATAGGCCTATAATTTCTGGAAACTCTTCTGCTTCCTCCTTTATGCATAGACTTGCAATTCGACTGCAAATATATTGCTATTACGGAGGTAGATATAGATGTTATTATGCATTCCAGAAAGTCTTTCCTATCTTTTACGAGGTATCTCGAATGCGAATATGGCTACAAACAATAGTCCGTCACAACTTAGGTAAAAATCCTTAGGACAGAAAAGGGTGACAGACATATGTAGATCTTAAACAATGCATCTATAGTATTGTATACATAGAGATAACATTGTACCAATGTTAATCTCCCACGTTCAACTAGACGCAAATTAGATGCTTTAATCTTGTATACGAGGATTAATAGGAAGAAATTAGTTCCCTTCTCCACACACGATTCCTCATCTAATTGCAATAGTCTTTCTAGAGACACGTGCCTTTTAAATTCGAACTATGCAGCTTTCAGGATACGGCAAATGCTTGGTTCAATAAATTAAGTATCAGTTACGCACTGGGGTCGATGTAATCATCTTAATCCCTTTGTCTGTCCTTGTTTGTCCCCTCTATGTTTAGCCCCTTGTGGGCAATAAAGAAATTAGAAATTATTTTCATATTTCTCGATGCCTTTATACCACAATTGTGCTCTGTCCATGGCTAAGAATTCTTTGACTCTTATTTCTAGTAATCTTGGTGCAGACCTCTACCCTTATTCACTTTTTGTGACAATTAAATTTCGTCTTTTTGATTTTAAATTACGTCTAGCCACCTTCATAATTTTGGAAGAATCAAAAGAAACCGGCAGAAACTAGGAAAATACACCTTGTATTTGAATGCAACGCAAATATTGTTTAAAAAAAACTTTTCTTTTAATTTTTCAAAAATTTAATTCTTTTCCATATTTGCAGTTGAAAAAGTCTCAATGACTCAAACCGGAACTGAAATGTTTTTTGCGAAATTATTTTAGCATTTTCTACCTTGACATTTTTTCCATATATACATATATATATATATATATATATATATATATATATATATATATATATATATATATATATATATATATATATATATATATATATATATATATATATATATATATATATATATACATATATCTATACATATACATATATATATATATATATATATATATATATATATATATATATATATATATATATAGATATGCAGGGCAGGGAATCGTCAATTAGTAATAAAATTAATAATTAACAATTTTGCCGGGTAGCTCAGTATGAAAAAACCTTTTCGGTAAAAAACATTTATAATCATAAATATATGGGGATTGACAGTAACCTGATTCTCCAACATACTGAGAATTCAGAAATAGCAGTCAAAGAACTACTGATTTCAAAACTACAAATTATTACTCCAGATTGATAGCGATATTTTTGATACACACAGAACAAAAAACAGTAGAGAAGAGTAAAAAAACCCACCTGCCTTTAGTTAATTTAGTACGATCGTTTCACAGTTAAGAGTAAAGAATACTCTATTCTGATCTTCAGCTAAATATTCTAATAAATTTGTTAAAGTCTAAATAACTCACGTTAATTTTGACCATGTGAACATCAATACCACGTGAGGAAGACGTTAAGAAATTTATCGGCCAGTGAGTTCAAAATCCCTCGCCCTAATGAATTTAATTCATTATCAAAAATATCGCTATCAATCTGGAGTAATAATTTGTAGTTTTGAAATCAGTAGTTCTTTGACTGCTATTTCTGAATTCTCAGTATGTTGGAGAAGCAGATTACTGTCAATCCCTATATATTTATGATTATATATATATATATATATATATATATATATATATATATATATATATATATATATATATATATACATATATCTATATATATACATATATACATACATATATGTATATATATATATATATATATATATGTATATATATATATATATATATATATATATATATATATATATATATATATATATATATATATATATATATATAATACATATATGTATATATATATATATGTATATATATATATATATATATATATATATATATATATATATACATATACATATGTATATGTATGTATGTATATATTATTGATACATATGTCTAAGTAGTGTATTTTATTGTGTACGAGTGTGTATATATTCAAAAATTTACTTGTAATGTTTGATTTCGCAGTATTTATGTAATCTATTATATTTCTCTTCCCCCCTTTACTCAGATGGCAGATTTTGACATTTACTCTCAAATTACGAGCTTTTGATCGAAGATTCCCGATAAAAAATGAAAATCCATCTCAACTTAAAGAGTAAATTTATAATTTCAACTTACCTTGATAAGTCAAATGCATGACACTCGTGGCCCCTGTGACACGTATATAACTTTACAGTTGAATGAGTATACACACACACACACACAAACACACACAACCACACACATGTACATACATAAACATGTACATACATTCATACATACACATATGTGTGCGTGTGCCTCTGTGTATGTATGTGTGTATGTACGTGTGCGTGCATGTATGTATATATGCAGATATATGTATATGTATGTGTGTATGTGTGTGTGTATATATATATATATATATATATATATATATATATATATATATATATATATATATATATATATATATCTGTATACATACATATATATACATGTATGCACTAACACAGACACAAATATACACACATGTTCGTAAGATAATCGGTCATTCTTTTGTCGTCTCTTTTCTTTTATATATATCTGTATTCAGTCTGCTATAATGAATCCATAAATACATTTAAAACATCCAAGGGTATAATTTTTCCCTCTTAAGGATATTATGCCCAGATCATATAAACATAAATTCAATATTTACTTAATATTTACTGTGTACTAATTGAAACAGCAGTAAATGAAGATGATTAAATTGCTGTTAATAATAAACAATTATTAACTTTCCCAATCTCCATTTTCTTTTTCTTCTTATATATATATATATATATATATATATATATATATATATATATATATATATATATATATATATATATACAGTATGTCCCGAAATTAAGGCCACCGGATTTTCGGGCTTTAATAACTAGCAATAAATGTGATGATATGAAAATTATGCATCATTATAAAAGCTTAATGTGTCCTGTTTTTGTTTCGGACAAAACAGATTCAGATTTATATATTACATAATGGCTATAAATCGAAATACAAACATAACCTTCCATACAGAAAGCGAAAATAATACAGCTATAGCAAAAGATCTGAAAATTAATCGAACAACAGTCTGGAAAATTGTCAAGAAATTTCAAGAGACTGGTCACACCACTGATCAACCTGAACGTGGCTGAAAAAGAAGTGTGCAGACTCCTCAGCTAATCAAAAGTACCAGAGAAAAGGTATGGCGAAACTCGTCGTTCCGTCAGGAAACTGGCCGCCACAGTAAAAATAAGCCGAACATCGATGTATCGAGTGCTGAAAGAGGATCTCAGGATTCACCCCATACAAGATGATCCACCGTCATGAGCTCACGCAAGTTTAT
>NC_142934.1:63623184-63643184 GCF_046866305.1 Octopus bimaculoides | reverse complement strand
CAGATTGCAAGTTGAAGCATCGTTCTATCACACTTATAAAACTTTATGTGAACACAGAGTTAAATTTATTCAGCCTAGTTTGATTCACTAAAGAAAAAAAAAATTAAAGTATATATATATATATTATATTATATTATAGTAAATTCCCCCCAAAAAGAAAAACAAGCTCAAAACACAACAATACTGAATCAGTATACAAACACACGCACACACAGATATATATACAAAGTAAGAGAGAGAGAGAGAGAGAGAGAGAGAGAGAGAGAGAGAGAGAGAGAGAGAGAGAGAGAGAGAGAGAGAGAGAGAGATGAAATATGGATTTGTTGGATATTAAATACGTTCATGATCCTGGAAATTTGGTTATATTCTATTCTGCGTTTTAACAGTATTTTACGATACATTCTCACTGAAACCTCTATAAAGCATAATAATTGCGAATAAATTGGACTCTTTTTTACCGAAAGTGTGTAGAAAACTCAATAAGAGAATATTTTCAGCTTAACATGAACGAAGATACTGCTGTTTATTATATACTATCACCAATATTTATAAATGGAGAATTACAACAATTTCTGATACAGGATTACTACTTGAAGAATCAACAATCCGTAGTAATACGTAACCCATCACTGCAATATGTCTCCGAAGAAAGCATTTAACTACCTATACGTAACCCCTTCCATCAGAATTTGAAGTGGCTAATGCAGGTTTAATTTGGTCAAAAATATATAGTGAAGTTCGTGAGATGGAATAAGTTAATATCTAATTTCAAATAGCAATCGTATGGAGGTACAACTGACCATGTTTGAAGTAGTGAAATTTCTCTTTAAACGTCTGCCATTTCATTTCCTCAGCTCTGAAACAAACTTTTTTTAACGGATATGAAAGCTTGCAAATATAGTCAAACATCATCAACCAAATAGGGAGCTATTTGGTTGATGATAAGAATGTTAAAGCTTTCAGAATCATCTCGTATGTTTTTAACTATTAGCTTTGAATTGAATAAAGTGTACATTCCTTACAGCATATATATCGTTATTGAGCCTTAACTTATTCTTAAACATTTACCTTATATACAAAAATAGTGAACAACAATGATAGAAATAGTTAAATGGCAATGCCTGGGTTACCTCTCAAAATTTATCAGCGACAATACGTAACGGCTGACTCATTACACCTCTGCACTATTATGGTAGTAGAATCACATAAACATGTTTCAAAACTATAAAAAGAATTGTAAACAATTTCAAGATAATGAGACGCAATGTCTTAATATTTCAGACATCGTGGTAGTTATAGGCACTTTCTCAGACTCCTTCTCCGAAATAACGATAAGAGAAGGAAATACAATTTTTTAAAAGTGTGAGACATTTTAACGAAAATACTAGCTGTATTCGCAAGTAGCATCAAAAATTAATTTATCTAATTCATTTAATTTAATCAGAGCAAATTTAAAATTACTGAAATGGGAAAGTGTTTGACCCTAAGTGATTTTTCAATTGCTTTTCTCCTTTGAGTACGGTCAGCCAAAGTCAATTTGATTGCTAATTGAATTACTTCGAAGGTCTATTTTAAAAATTCTACTAAACAACCAAACGAAAGGTCGGCGTTTCTAATTGTGTCCTTAGTTAAGATATTTCAATATCCCACATCATTTCCATTTCGTCTTTTGTGAATGTCTTTTATACATATGTAGGCTTTTACATTTAACAGAGAACATATAAATATTAAAGAAAATCGATGCAGATCGTCAAATTACGGGAGGTCTCCAAAAGGTTTTTTGTCGTATAAACGAGTAACTATTTCTATAACAATGCTAAAAGGATATCAGTAAGCAAATAATTTATCAATGGCAGTCTCTGTGTGATCCACTGAACAATTGTCTATAAATTTACGTTTGCCTAATTGTTTATCTATAATGAAGAACATGTATCTATGTATGCATGCATGTATGTATGTTTGTATGTATGTATGTATGTATGTATGTATGTATGTATGTATGTATGCATATATATATATATATGTATATAAATATATATATAATTTACTTTTGGAATGATTTAGCATGAAACAGATACAGCTATAAGTAATAACGTGTATGTATGTGTTTGTGTATATGTGTATTTGTGAGTGTGTGTTTGTGTGTGTGTGTGCGTGCGCGCGCGCGTGTGTATGTAAGTGTGTGTGTTGGTTTCAAGTTTTGGCACAGGGCTAGCAATTTCCTCCTTGTCTCCTCTTCCTCCCTGTCTCCTCTACCTCCATGTCTCCTCTTCCTGCCTGCCTCCTCTTCCTCCCTGTCTCTCGTCGCTCACCTTTGTTCCACTTCCTCCCTTTTCCTCTCTCTACCACTCCTCGTTGATCACATGTTACCTGTGGTCACCTCTTCTTTTCTCCCTTCAGCCAGCATAAAGGCAAGACGAAACTACTGTCTCTCTCCGTTCAGCTTCGTCACATCACAGCATTCAATGTCTCATCGCGTTCGACCTAACGGCCCTTAATGTTGTTTTCACTGTTCAATTTTTCCTGTCTTGGTTTTTGTTTCTTTGGAACCCTCTGCTTAGCAGGTAAATCCACTTCGCGGGAAGAGCTATTCTAAGAGCGCGTTCTGCCTCATCTTCGAAACGCTTAGTTTAAAATAGAGGCAGCTGATGAAGGAAAAGTTCCATAAATGGCTCGTCTGTTTTCCTGAGTTCATTCTGTTGTCCGTAAAAAAGTTCGTTTTTTGTGCTTTGTTTATGTTTCCGTTCCTTTTTTGACGTCCTGTACCCGGATATGCATCTATATATACATGTAGATGTAGGTATGTACATATATGTATGTATACATGCATATGCTCATATATCATTTGTGTATATATATATATATATATATATATATATATATATATATATATATATATATACTTGGAAAAGGATGCGTGGCGTTCGATCATATAATAATATAAATAATATAAATAATATATAAATATATGCATAAATACATACATACATACATACATACATACATACATACATGTACATGTACATACTTACATATATATGTATAGGACATCAAAAAACGTTAAACAATGAAAACTGAAACATAAAAACGAAAACATACAAAACGAACTTTTAGTCGAACAACGAAAAAAAACAGAGAAACGAGACATGCAATATAAAGAATATACCCCTTCTTCAGTTGTCCCTGTTTCATCTACTCCGCGTTTCGAAGGTAAGGACAATACGCGTTTATGTTGCATGTCTCGTTTCTCTGTTTTTTTTTTTCGTTGTTCGAAAAAAAGTTCGTTTTCTATGTTTTCGTTTTTATGTTTGCGTTTCTCATTGTGTTTAACGTTATTTTTTTGGTGTCCTGTACTCATATATGCATGTATATATACATATATATGTAGGTATGTACATATATGTATGTATATATGCATATATTTATATATTATATATATTAAATATAAGGATAAAATCTATATAAGAATTTATCAAATAGCCAGCGTGAAAAACCAGTTAAGGGAAAAATTTATACAAAATATATAATTATTCCTTTTAAATACATAATATATATATATATATATATATATATATATATATATATATATATATATATATATATACTTTTATATACTTAAAGATATATATTTCCCTGTCAAATGTCTTAGGAATAATATAAATAATATAATCGATTATCTTTGAATTCATTCTACGGTTTATTAGTTAACTGTGTAATATATAAATGTTATGTCCATTAGCAAATTATGTTTTCCGTTTCCTTAGTTTAACGGTCAACTGTCTTACAAACACTACGAGTTGTGCATGTAATAGATTATGTCTACGATTTCGTTCCATACATACGTGCACTAGCAGAATATCTTATGTATCGCACTTAATTTTAAATATTTTTCAAATGTTGCTTCTGTTTCCGATTTAGTATCGTACTTTGTCAGTCACTTGTCGTGTGAATTAATTGTGTTGTATAATTGATTATATTGTCGATTCTGTTACATATTGTCAAATTTTCTTCTTTATCTTTCATTCATATTGACCACGTTCTTTTTCATTCATATTTTTCGATTGCTTTGGACTCTTCTTCTTTGATGTAAAAGCTAAATACATTCTCTTTCGATCATATCTCTTCTCTGCAGCTGATCTTCTCTTTCTAATGATTCATCCCTATAGTTCACTATGCACTTGCTCTCACACTCTAGTGAGCTCACAATCTATCGTGATCCATTTTCCTATACAACAACTTATAACAGTAAATGTGGCCGTTCGTCTCTGCGTCATGAAGGTAGAAAGGTGTTACTGTTCAAATCAAGAAAAGATATGGAGAAATACATGGCAGTGAGGGGACGAAGAGATCCCTTTCCCTATATCACTCTGTCTTTCTCTTCTCCCTTCTCTCACTTGACACACAGTTATATACGAACCACCCAACGTTTAAACCGAAACTTTCTGGAAAGAACCGAATTATTCTCACTTTTTCATTTCTAAATAAAAAAAAAACAACTTTTTTGTCTTTTTAGACTGGGAAAATATCTAATAATTATATGTAAAATAGAAATGTTTACATTCATCTCTAATTTCTATGTTATTTATATACATTTATATACACTTCAACCAGATTTCCATATACCCTACAAATAAAACAGTTACCACATATGGAGTTATTTGAGATAAACGCCTCTCTTAAGGATATACCCATCACCCAAAAAAAGGTTTTCCTTAAGAAACTCATTAGTAAAACAAACTCCTTTATTAACCATATTAGATGTCTTGCTTTCTTCTTCGACAACAAAGACATAAAACAACCCTCTAATGATCTAACTTTTGAATTCAAGAAATTGTTAAAATCTAAAAACAATCCTCCAGCTAGTCCAAGATTGAAACAGTTTCAAGACGATCTCTGGTCTATCGTGAAGAATGTGAAATTTCACATTACACCCTTAAGGAATAAACATCTGAGGTATCTTCACAATATAACCAAAGAAATCCATAACGCCGATGGGATACTGGTTCAATCTGACAAAACAGGAAACTTATACAGACTTACCAAGGATTGCTACCTAAAATTCCTTAGAAAAGAAATACAAAAGAATTGTAGGATTACTGGTAAAGTGCAATCAAGAAAGCCAAACTTGAGGTTAAGAAAATTATGGAGAAATATGATTTACAGATGAAGACCGAACCTCTTGATCCCAAACAACCTCATTTTATTTTAAAAGATCACAAACCAAATTTTTTTATTCACCCAACCTTACGACTTATTCATTCTTCTAGCTCTGATTTCGGTGTACTTAGCAAAAATATTCTAGATAAATATATTCCTACTTTAGTTAAAAAATTAAAGCTTAATTTATGGTCTAATTCTTTCGAAGTGGTCGACTGGTTTAAGTCTATTAATAACACGAAGTGCACTAAGTTTATCCAGTTCGACATTTCTAGTTACTAATTCTCTATTAACCCAACTGAACTCAACAAAGCACTCTGGTTCGCACACAACAAAGCAGGTCTCACCAGGGATGAAATTAATGTTGTTAGCCGCCAGAAAAATCAATCATTAAATTTGAAAACAAGCTGTGGGTCACGATGGAAAGTTCTGATTCAGCACAAATTGCTGGTTTGGTCGGTATATATATCCTTTATGATATGGCTGACCAATTCCCAAACATCAACGAAGGTCTTTATCGTGACGATTTTTTACTCTACCCTCAAAATGTTTCTAATCAAAAATTACAAAGGGTTAACAACAAGTAGGTTAAATTTTCCGAAACATGGGCTTTTCGACGATGATATAACTAAAGCCAACTTTTTGGATCTTACCCTTAACTTATATAATGATTCATATTTCCCATACCATAAACCTTCAACTAATTTAAAATATATTAGCTCTTTCAGGAATCATTCAAAGGCTATTACTTTCTACCTTTATAGGTAGGTTGTAACAGCCTTGGTACTTATGTGAATTTTTTGCTACCCTGGTAACTATTTTTTTTCCGTGTTATTTGTACACAGTGAAAAAACACACATACATATATATATATATATTGTGTGTGTGAATATATATGTGTGTGTATGTGTGTGTGTGTGTACTCGCACACACACATATACATATAACATTTATTCTGTGTATGTTAAGAAACTATTTCTTAATATTTGACAATTATTTAAAATTTAGCGTTTAATCATTAGCAATAACATTACACTCAGGCACACATGGACCTGTTGACATACAGACAATTGGCAACACATACACATACTTGCACAAATATATACACACACAAAAAAAACATGAAAAGTAGAATGAAATTCTGTCTGTTTCGATTGTGACAATTCGATATTGATCGTTCACTCAAGTGCGTTTCCCATCATTTGAAACACGTAATTTTTAAACTGCTTCATTATGACAGTATGATCGTTTGAATTTTGCTGTGACATGGGTGGTCCTTTGAATTTTTCTTTCACAGGATCCTACTCATGAGATCTATATTGGAATCTCGTGAGTACAAATTGAATTTCTTAGCTCCACAACCATGTTGTCATTGTAATCATAGTTCGATTACATTATTGCTAGTGTTAACGCGTCTCTCAGAAGGATGAAAAGAGATTTGAACTGAGGACATAAGAAGAACGCAATTAAATATCACGGAAAATTTTCCTGATACTCTATAAATTCTGCCTATCTATTAGGCTTGACGTCTGAAGAACAGGATCATAAATTTTAGGGGATGGATTACTTTACCACAAAACCCTGCAAATAAATGCATTTTATGTCTAACGATATTTTTAAACGTAACCACTTTCTAGGTTTGGATTCTGATTTTAAAGTTTTGAAAACGCTGTTTTCTTTATTCAAATCAACTTTGTATGTGTGTATATGTATATGTGTGTATGCGTACGTGTGCATGTGTGCGTGTATATCCATGCCTCTGTTTATGTGTGAACGTAGGCGTATAAACGGTAACAGCTAGTTTCTAACAGAGCTGCGGTTAATATGTTTTGCTGAAGTCTATAGACAGAATTACCAGCTGTCCTCCTTATTCTATTAACATCGGAGAACATCGAAGAATTGAAAAGAATAGTTTAACATCAGTTATATTTGGATTTGGATGCTGGGGAGTTGGGGAAACCTAAATACAGTAAATAATTTAGCGCAGAGTTCTTTTGTTTTTGTCAGGCAGTAATCTCTTTTTCTTTTTTTCTAAACGTCTGTTTAGAGAAATTTTCAGCTAAATAGTTTTGTATCAACTGACGGAACATATCAAGAGAACAGTTGTGTATTGTGTCAGTAGATTATCGTGTAATAGTGGGTGACCTATTCGTGAGAAATGGGCCAAGTCAAAC
The DNA here is from genome assembly GCF_046866305.1 of Octopus bimaculoides. Classification (NCBI taxonomy): domain Eukaryota; kingdom Metazoa; phylum Mollusca; class Cephalopoda; order Octopoda; family Octopodidae; genus Octopus; species Octopus bimaculoides. The sequence goes on along the minus strand of NC_142934.1, from coordinate 63,635,853 downwards.
AAATAAGAGCAACGCGTTATATTTATTTATTTACTTATTTATTCATTTATTCTGTTTTCACTTCACTTCATTGCAGATAAATCTTTCGCCTTTACACGTCGTGTATGTGTGTGTGTGTGTGTGTGTGTGTGTGTGTGTGTGTGTGTGTGTGAGTGGCTTTGTATTTGTGTTCGTCCCTCACCACAGCTTTACAACCGGTGTTGGTTTGTTTCCATCTCTATAACTTAATGGTTTGGCATAAGAGACCGATAGAATAACTACCAGGCTTAAAAAAATAAGTACTGGGGTCGATTCATTCAGCTAAAACCCTCCAAGGCGATACCCCAGCATAGTCGCAGTCTAGTGACTGAAACAAGTAAAAGGTAAAAGTGATAACAATTGACTGTGTACCATTTTTCCTTCCTCATTCTTTCTGCAACTGGTTTTAATCAGTGGACTGTGACCATATTGCTTCACAGATTTGTAGGAGATAGTCGATTAATTCTAACCAGTACTTACTTTTTCGTATGCAAACTGATTAAAAACAGAAAGTTAATTGTACTTCGATGAGATTCGAACTCGAAATGTAATCGCTCGTAACCGAAAACACCTACACTCTATCAAGTATGCTATGTAAACAAATACTAATAACCCGAAAGACAAAGAAATAATTATATGACTACTTTCATGTGACATTTATATATGATATAATTTTTTATATGTGGTATGGTATATCCAATAAAACGATCATTTACATCTTATGAAATCTCAAATAATCCACAGATTTTTTGATTCACTTATCAGTTGTTTTGCTGCCCTCATCTAATATAATAAATGCGAAAACTAATTTCTGTGCGTCAGTGTGTCACACTTAGACCTCCTCTCTCACTATTCAATGACACTCATACTATTCCTCATGATGGGGTGAGAGTAATAGTAGACATACAGACGGGGAGGGCGGTGACGAAGACAGACAGAGAGAGAAAGAGAGACAGAAATTTAAGGAGAGTTGATGTTCTATTAAAAGTAGTAGTGTTGATAGTGGCAGTGGGGGTAATAATAAAAGAGAGAGAGAAAGAATGGGTATGCGAGAGAAAGAGGGTGATGATGTTCAACTTTGTTTAACCATGTTTCTTTGACAGAAATTTCTGTCGCCAACATACCGAACATTATGATTTTTGTTTTATGTTTTGCTTTCTTTAATACGTACACGTACACAAATATATAATACACAGCAGTATCAATGTTAACTGTCTCATTCGATACGAACGGTTTCTCATATGTAAGACGCAGGCAGGTTGGCACATGTTCCTTCGCAGCTCATACGGTATACAGTATTTCGAACCTTATTGTTGACATGTGGATTCGTGGCACATATTTGAAAACCAATTTAATTTGTATTCTTATGAAAAGTGTAGAACATACAAATAACCGATTCAATAGAATTATCAGGGACTTTTTTCTGCTACTTCGATTTCGAGTTTAGATTCTCGAAGGCTTCTTCTTAGTTAGTTATTTAATTCACAATACGTGTCACGTTTACAAATATTACATTAATTAAACTTACTAACAAATCTACCCATCTACGATGTAGGCATAAAATGAGGGAGAGAAGTCATAACAGCAGTATGCATTGAGAAATATGTAAATGGACTTGACAGATTACTGGGTGATGTCTTAGAGAAATCACATTATTGTTGGTGATACAACATTCTATTGCAGCTATATGGCATGTTTTTGCGACTAAGTGACATGTGATGACGATTCACTCCCGAAGTGAAATAGGCTCCTAACCTCTGTATCATGAATGGTTATGTGGACCACTCCTAACGAAAGCAAGAGTTTCCTTCGACCACTACATAAAAAGTATTCAGAAAAAAAATGTTATTTAGATGTACTTTTATTTTAGTTGTTTACATTTTTTTTACGCTTGTTTATTCTCTTACACATTCAAAGTTCACAAATTTCTTTATTTAACTTATGAATGATATTCCTTTCGATAATATCAATATGATTACAAAACTTCTTTGTAGACGATATTTTCTGTTTGGTCGACACTAATTTTCAAGTTACTGGAGTCCGTTGTTCTACTCATAGCAACGTATAACTGGCCATGTGTAAACATCGGAGTGGGTGAAAATACACCTACACGATCTAAAGTCTTGCTCTGTGCCTTGTTTGCTGTGAATGCGCGAGCGGAATCTTTAGGGTTGCAAAAGATCAAACTAAGACTTACTTCTCACTGTTCTATGTGAATAATGTCTGGATGTTCTGGTACCGTGGGTTATTTTGATTGACAAAACTGAGATGTAAACAACAACCGCTTCGATTAGCTGTTTCGAATCCTGCTCGAGACTGACACACTTCAATCACCACTAAATAATCACACACACTATATACTGACACTTTTTCCAGTTTATTTTCGCTACTAACCGTGCTCGCGACCCCCTTCGTATCTACGATGGGGCCCACGAAGTATACGGTGAAAATCCAGAGTTACTCGTGGTCGGTGAATTTTTAATAAAAATGCGAAGGTGGTAGTTTATCAATTCAAAAATCGATATCCACGAAATAATCATACTTTCTGATTTTTAATACTAAAAACCTTCCTGGCGAACGTCTTTGTAATCCCAAAAATTTCGTAGCCGTGAAGAGAGAACAAAGAGACGGACAGACGAACATAACGCCCATTATAGTAAGATAGCAAGTCCACAAATCTAAACCCTCTAAATTCTCGAACTATACGGGGCGGGGAACCAAAATTAATCCTCGTACCGGAAATCTAACAAAAACATCAAAAGTGATTTATTATTACAAAACTCATTATCCACCAAATAATCAAACTTTTTCACATTTTTTCGCTAAAAACCTTCCTGATTACTTTCTTCATAATCCCGAAAAACATCATGACCTATGATCCAGCCGTTCGACCGTGAAGAGGGAACAAACAGACAGACAGACAGACAGACAGACAGACAGACACACAGACAGACACACAGACACACAGACAGACAAGCAGACTGACAGACAGACGGACAGACAGACGGACATAATGCCCATTATAGTAAGATTACTAACTTCTTGTTGGTCTTTCCTCTCTTATTACTGTTCCTAACTACCTTATTCTAAAATTTGCTGCCTTATACAGTGAATATCCTATCGGCATCATCCTTAACAATAATTTCAAACTTGTTCTTTGCTCTTTTAATAGAAATGAATAAATAAACACACACGTTTCTAAACGGTAAAAATTTGTAAAACTTTCCAGTATATATGTGCATATATAGACATGCAAGTATATTCCTGAGAATACAAACATAAAACAAAACATATAAATCTGCACGTGCACTAACTCCAAATACTGACATCTACACACATACGTACAAAAATACCGTGTTAATGTTGCTGAAATTCCAATCAAGGAGCTTACATTTAGGTTAGAAAACGGCTCTTTCTCTATTGGCAAGAAATCTTGAAATAAAACTGAATAGCATACATCAATAAATATACATGCATACATATATACATAGGGAAAGAAATATATATATATATATATATATATATATAGATATATATATATATATATATATATATATATATATATATATATATATATATATATACATATGTACAGATATACTCACACCCGCATATACAAATATATCTATATCTGTTATAATCTATAAATGTGTAACACACACACACACGCATACATATATACGATTATATATATATATATATATATATATATATATATATATATGTGTGTGTGTGTGTGTGTGTGTGTGTGTGTGTGTGTGTGTGTGTGTGTGTGTAAGTATGTAAATGTGTATGTATGCAGGTAAAACGAATGTATAAACGTTTGCTGTCAGCTTTGAGGTAACTTTTTAAAATTTCGTGCAGAAACTTGCACGAAACACACACGGACATACACACACACTCTCTCTCACACACACACACACACACACACACACACATACATGCACATATACACACACTCTTATACGCACGCAGATACGCGCATGCGCATACACATATATATGATTTAAGTATACCTTTGCTGTCAGCATCAAACTAATGTCATTAGTAGGTGGAACGAAAATACGTTCGTTGAATATTAATTTAAAAAAGAAAAGTAAGCCGGATTGATTCTTTCTTAATATCTATATCCTGTGTGCGCTTGTAAAACCAATTTATGTTACACATTTCTTTCTCAATATATATATATATATATATATATATATATATATATATATATATATATATATATATATATATATATATTAATATATAGTCCTCATAATATTTTATGTATATATTTTATATATTTCGTTGCAGGAATATGTTGATCGGCCGTAGGACAGATATTGAAGAAAACATGCTGAAAAGGCCATACAATAGACAAATCAGCTGTCTGAATGTATAGACGTCTTATGAGCGCTCTAATGAAGACGTCAGCCATAATTTTCTTTAAATATCTCTTGAAATGTTATCATTATGTGCATATTGGATTATGAAGGCTTTTCGTACAATGGCTTACTTAATATATAATACGGAACTAAAATAGTTTTAACTTTAGCAATATCTTTGTCGCTTTCCTCTCAGATGTTGCATATTCCCATTCTTGGTTTGATTGCCACAGAACAAAGTTAAAAGTTAAAAGTCGTATTCAAGTAGTACTCTTTCTACATTCGTCTTTCATACACGCAATACCTCAGACGACCACGTATGTATGTATGTATGTATGTATGTATGTATGTATGTATGTATGTATGCCTGCATGTATGTAGGTAGGTAGGTAGGTAGGAAGGTAGGCATGTATGTAGGCATGTATGTAGGCATGTATGTATGTACGTATGTATGTATGTGTGTATTTATCAATCTATCCATCTTTTGTATTCTATCTATCTATCTATATCTATCTGTCTGTCTGTCTGTCTGTCTATCTATTTCTCTATCTATCTATCTATCTATCTATCTATCTATATGTATATATATATATATATATGTATATATATATATATATATATATATATGTATGTATTTATGTATGTATATATATACACACATATATATATCTTTTCTATTCTATCTATCTACCTCTCTCTCTATCTATCTATATATCTGTGTACGTATATGTACACACACACTCATACACACACACATACATACATACATACATACATACATACTTACATACATACATACATACATACATACATACATACATACGTACATATATACATACATATTGACTCCGAATCAATTTGTTTAATGTATATTGGTTCTGTACCAACATGGATTATGAATTACAAACCGTCTACACCTACAATTTTCCTTTCCTTATACATCATTTATATATATTTACATATATACATACATATGTATGTATGTATGTATGTATGTATGTATTATGTTTGTATGTATGTATGTATGTATGTATGTATGTACCATGCATATGGAAACACATAGACGTAGATATACAAATATGCTAGTGCATCATATATACACTCACATATATAGTTTTTGCATCCTAGATGTCTTTGACCCTATTGAAATAGTCCTACATTATGCATTATATCTAAAGCATGATACTGTACATAGCTTATGCGAATGTGATTCTATATTAAAACCACCTCAATAAATTGCATGATTGCTTGGCTTCGTAGAAAAGGATCAGCTTCTCCATCTTGGATTATTCTGAGAGGAAGTTGTCTTCTTTCTGTTTGCTCTCAACACCTTCTCAATGGGCTCGTTCTTCCTCATTTTCCTGAGAATATATCATCCCTGATCATGCTCCATCTCATTATCATCATTACAGGACGATGAGGTACTGGTTAGGATTGCGAATGGAGGCCCTGTTCGCTAATCCTTGGAACTGAAACTAAGGTGATTTCTTCCACCATTTCCAGTGTTTCTCTGGGAGCAGCAGCTATCATGGTATGTTGCTGTTGTTGATGATTATGATAATGACGGTGTTGCTGCCTAAATCTTCATTGTCTTTCGATATCTTATGTCAGAAAACTCTCAAGTAGCGCTTAATGATACAAATGTAGCATGCAGCACGTCTCGTGATTTTCTTTATGTATTCCCAACAAAGTACATTTCCAAATTGACTCTGCAATATTCGGTGTCGTTGAGAGTTCTATGTGCATGAAAGTCTCGCTCCAGCACATTATCCTTTCTGGTTACTTTGGTGTTACATCCCGGCCATTTTCTGTCACAAAAGTAGCGACGGGCTCAGAGTCAGTACGTCAGTGCTGTTGCCAATATTTTTTATAGTAACAATTTCTTTGCGCCGTTCCAAATATCGTGACACAAAGTTCAAGGCAGCAACTAATCATGGCCTTCTTTTTCAACTTGCTCTCAGAGTTCAGTACAATGTAGACGATTCCGTACGTTATGTCCCGGCTGCTCTCGTTAAATACTTGACACTTCAACGTAGTTCGACGCGAACTTACGATTAAACATGTAGTATTTTGTGTACAAGGGATAAACCTGAAAATGGAGAACCAAAACGAATATTATCGACACCTCATGCTTTTTACTTTAAAAAAATGGTGAGAAAGCAGTGGAAAATTGCAGGAAGATATACACTGTGTATGGAGAGGATGCTGGTTCGGATGTGCGTGTCAGAAGTAGTTTCCAAGAAATCGATCGAGAAATTTTTCTGTTCTAGACTTTTCGGTTCTGGCTGGCCAGCTGACATTAACAACGGTACAACGATACCAAACCCCATTTTAGGACAAGAATGATCCAGATAATCCCCAAATATCCAAATCGAGTGTTGAAAACCATCTGCATCTAATCGATCACGCCAGCGGGCTCAATGTTCAGATCCCTCATCAGTTGAATGAGGCTAACCTACTCCAATGGTTTTCCATCTGAGATTCGTTGCAAAGACGTGAAGAAAACGATTCTTTTTTTTTTCTTTGAAGAGAAAGGTGACAGAGAGAAAATATGGATCGTCTATAATAGTATGAAAGGCAAATAATCATGGGGGAAGCGCGGTGAACTGCCGCAAACAACCTCCAAAGCAGGATTGCCTCCCGAACAGATTATACTTTCTGTTTGGTAGGATTGGAAGAGTGTTGTCTTTTCACGAACAGGACCATCAATTTAGATGTATACTGTGACTTGCTGGATAAATTAAATGCAGTGATCCAGAAACAACCCCTCCCCCACCGCCACACACACTAACATCAGTGTCTGTATAACATCATTTCTTTCTATGCAACATGCTCTTACTTGTGCTTACATTGGATATGTATACTCAGCAATATGAATACTTCCTGCTCTTTCATTCCTTTGTTACAACACTAAATTTTAGTTTTGCTGCATCTGCGAAATATTTATTTTCATATTACTTGAAGTACTTCTTAGTTTACTTCGAAGGGCTGTGCATTCTTGTGTATAATACTAGGTAAGAAATTCGACATCTTTTTTTCCTTTTACAGTCATGGGAACTAAAGTTTCCGTCTGAATTAGTGATAATGGATTCATATTTGATAAAAACAAAACACAAAAAACGCGTCCGTATTTTGTGTAACTAAAGATATCTTTTTTTCTTTTTCTGCACGCTTTATAATTCATATGCACACTTTGTTATGTTCCTATGTCATGTTATATTAGTCATGCTTAAATAATGTTAACGGAATATGTTACAGGTATAGAATGTTTATCGCTGGCATTGTGCAGTAAGACAGCTTTACGATTCATTTTACTAGAATCGATGAAAATTTTCTACTGGTTCACACAGTAAAAGAGTCACAGCCAGTTTCTTGCATCAGATCGTTGATAGCATTGCATAAAATTCATTTGTTGCATAAAAAAGCCAATACTTCATATGACGATGTCAAAAATATAGGGAAGTATGCTGTTTGAATATTCATACAGATTTATTTATTTGTTTTTGCTAATTTCAGATCGTATATTAAGTCATTTAACTGTACTTGACTTAGGTGATGTAGGTAAGTACAAACCTCTGCAACGTATGGTCAATTTTCCTCTGTTTCCTGTTCACTAGCTGGATTTTCAGAAGAACTGTTCTCCGAGAAATTTGAAATAATGGAACAAAAATTAACTAGAAACGCTTTTGTTTTCCTGTTATAAAATCTTTGTAACACAGTGAAATTGTATGCGTACAGTTTCAGTAATCGAGTAGCACGATGGTTCGGGTGTCTCCATTGAAAATAGGAATGGTTAATACTTTAAAATACCCGTTTAACCTGATGTGTAAGAAGGCATTCATTTGTTACTTTAGTAGTAACCTGTTGATGACAACTGGAGGCTTGCAAATTACTTTGTCCAGGAATAACGAACCTATTAAATATATGAAAGTATATGTGCGTATATGTACGTATGAATGTATGTGCGTGCCCGTGTGTGTGTATCAGGGACGAAGGGTCTATATATGTAACGCATACACTGTATGCTTAACTATTTTTCCACAATAAATAATTTTTGCATAATATATAATTGATTATTGATAATTTTCACTAGATTCATAGTAGTCACATTTACTTTTATTTCGCATTCCTTCATTTGTTAGTATAAAGTGGTCAGAGGAAAGAAAGGTAAAGTAAAGCAATTTTTTTACTGCTTGCTCTCAGTCACAGTAAGAACAGTGATGTTATTTTATTTATATTCTATTATTTTTGAGAGTGGAGGTGCAATGGCCCAGTGGTTAGGGTAGAGGACTCGTGCTCGTAGGATCGCGGTTTCGATTCACAGACCGGGCGTTGTGAGTGTTTATTGAGCGAAAACACCTAAAGCTCCACGAAGCTCCGGCAGGGGATGGTGGCGAACCCTGCTGTACTCTTTCACCACAGCTTTCTCTCACTCTTACTTCCTGTTTCTGTTGTGCCTGTATTTCAAAGGGCCAGCCTTATCACGCTGAATATCCCCGAGAACTACGTTAAGGGTACACGTGTCTGTAGAGTGCTCAGCCACTTGCACGTTAATTTCACGAGCAGGCTGTTCCGTTGATCGGATCAACTGGAACCCTCGTCGTCGTAACCGAGGGAGTGCCAACCGTTATTTTTGAGAAGTGAGCGCAAAAAAAAAAGGCACAGAACAAAATGAGTGCGTGACAAAGACAGAGAAAGCAGATATGGTACCGCTTGCTTTTCAGCCGTGTTAAGCCATCAGACACGTTGTCAACATTTTTTTCTTTTCAAGTGAGTGACTTTCCTAAGGTTTTCCTCACAAATTTTCTAGGCTTCCCTCACAGATTTAGACGAGAAATGCATATTTAGTCAATTTACAAGTTTGTTTCATTGTTTTCTGATATACAAGTTGACATTAAAAAATCCGGCAACCTCCGAACCGAAGGAGTGCTGGATTTTCAAAAATGCCTGATTTTTTTTATGGTTATATATGCTGTATATATTTAACAGAACATTACAACCTGTATAGTCCTTTACAGAAAGAAAATTAAACACTAAATTAAAAGCAAAAGAAATTTTAATATTCACTATGTAAATAAAGTAGTTCTACAGAATTTTAATTCAACTTAATAAATAGTTCCTTAGAATTTTAATCATTATTGTACCCTCGAAAAGAAGCTAGATAGCAGATGGGCTGTCGGGATCATCATCTTCGTCACTGACATCCTCAGCAACAGGAACAGCATCAACCTGTGGAGGAAATGTTGATGGTGGTGACAGCACATCTGGTAGACTTGAAGTTGATGGCAGTGGATTATCAAGTGTGGACACTGCTGCTGCTGCTGCTTCCTGCTTCCTAGCTATTTCTTGAATATATCGTTCAGTGTCTGTTGCTTCATATACTTGGGTCTTTCTCTAATAAGATTATCTTGGAGCAAGTAAACAACTTTTTCCCTCCGTCGTTGACTTCCTTACAAACATTTGCTTTTTTGATCCACTGTCAGAAAAACCTACAGAATTGATCCCTAGAGCAGAGGAAGAATGTTATTTTCTCGGACGATTCATCCTTTACCTTATTTCCGACAACCGGCTGAGTATACGTGTGGAGACAGCCAAAAGAAGCATTTGATCCAGACTGCTTTCTTCCAACTGTTAAACACGGAGGAGGATTTGTGATGAACTGGGGTGGGGGGCTATATCTTGGAAATCCGCTGGCCCAATGGTTTCCCTTCATGGCAGAATTAATAGTCAAGACTACTTAAGCATTTTATCTGATCAAATTCATCCTATGGTTGCGGAACTGTTTCCGATGAGAAGCGCAATCTTTCAAGAGGATAATGCACCAATTCACACAGCTAAAGTTGTTTCTGAATGGCACGTGGAAGATTCTAGAGAAGTTGAACTTCTTATCTGGCCACCACAGTCCCCAGATCTCAATATTATTGAACATTTATGGTGCATTTTAGAAAAACAAGTAAGGAGTCGATATCTTCCACCATCATCACTACAACAACTAGAGACTGTTTTAGCTGAAGAATGGACAAAATTTCCTTTGGAAACAACTCAAACTTTGTACGAGTCCATACCTCGTAGAATTCAAGCTGTAATTACTGCCAAAGGTTGTCCTACCCCGTATTTAAATAAATTTGTTTGAAATTTTAAGGTGTTTCCATTATTTTGGGAAACCCTTGTACACACACACACACGCACACACACACACACACACACACACACACACCTATATACACACGTCTGATGTGGCTTTTTAAACAAGACAATGTTTTGAAAAAACATCCACATAAATTGCATATCCAATTTAGACCACCAAGAGCTGCAGTAAAGTTCTGGTCTTTGTGGACCTTAAAATGTCTTGATTATTATCTGTGGGGTGCAGCTGAGTGAGAGTCAAAACTCCTTGTAACATCAAAGATGAAATGAAGGCAAGTATTATGACAGCATTCACCACCTTAAACAAGGAGACAGTCCAGAAGAGTTGCAGGAGATTCTGAAGTTGTCTGGAGGCTGGGGCTGAAGCCAATGGCGTTTTTATTTAATAAATTTACTGTTTAGTATTTCAAGATATTTTAATGTAAATTTTGGTAAATATATCTCTTAAAATGAGATGCCAGTGTTATTTTCATATTTACGTAATTTGGACGACAATATATACATATATATATATATACAATATATATGTGTGTGTGTGTGTGTGTGTGTGTGTGTGTGTGTGTGTGTGTTTGTGTCTCTGTCTCTGTCTCTGTCTGTGTGTGCGTGCGTATGTGTGTGTGCGTGCGTGTGTATGTACAGAAAGAGACTAGTGAAAACATAAATGTTTATAGCTACACACAGAATAAATAATCATGCTGGTTCTTCCAGGTGCACATGTACCCAGGTATAACAGCCACAGTTTTATATTGCCAAACATGCGTATAAGTGAGATTGCAAAATATCGGGAAATGTTTATATGTTAATAGAGAAGGCGAACAAAGTGTATTTCTACCATTTGTGACTTTCAGTATCATTTTTATGTTACCTTTTTACCTATTTCATTCATTGGACTGCAGCCATTCTGGGGCACCACTCTGAACAGTTTTAGTCCAACAAATCGACCCCAGTACTTCAGTTTTTAAAGTCTGCTATCTGTTCTATCGGCATATTATTGCCGAACTGCTAAATTATAGGGAAGTAAACAAACCACCACCAGTTGTCGAGCAATGGGGAAACAGATTCAAATACAAAGACACAGTCACACACACACACACACATACATACATACATACATACATACATACATACATACATATATATATATTTATTTATTTATTCATATTCACATACTTTTTTTTAATTGTTTCAGTCTTTTGACTGCGGCCATGCTAGAGCAGCGACTTTAGTCGAACAAATCGACCCGAAGACTTATTCTTTGTAAGTCTACTTATTCCACCGGTCTATTTTGCCAAACCGCTAAGTTACGAGGACGTAAACGCAACAACACCAGTTGTCAAGCGATAGTTGGTGGGGAGACAAACACAGACACACATGCACGCACACACACACGCATACGACGGGCTTCTTTCATTTTTCGTCTACCAAATCCATTCACAAGGCCTTTTTCGGCCCGGGGAAGACACTTGCCCAAGGTGCCACGCAGTGGGATATATATATATATATATATATATATATATATATATATATATATATATATATATATATACATATATATATAACCAAGGAAATCGATCCATAAGGGGTTTACTATAGACCTTTGTGGACGAATTTTTGCTATTTTGGTAACGCTTACATGTTTTATCTCACCAATATATTGTGGGGATATCAATATATGAACATATATATATATGTATATATATATATATGTATACTCTTTACTCTTTTACTTGTTTCAGTCATTTGACAGCGGCCATACTGGATCACCGCCTTTAGTCGAGCAAATCGACACCAGGACTTATTCTTTGTAAGCCTAGTACTTATTCTATCGGTCCCTTTTGCCGAACTGCTAATTTACGGGGACGTAAATACACCAGCATCGGTTGTCAAGCGATGTTAGGGGGACAAACACAGACACACAGACATATACACACACACACACACACACACACATATATATATATATATATATATATATATATATATATATATATATATATATATATATACGTATATACGACGTGCTTCTTTCAGTTTCCGTCTCACAAGGCTTTGGTCGGCTTGAGGCTATAGTAGAAGACACATGCCCAAGGTGCCACGCAGTAGAACTGAACCCAGAACCATGTGGTTGATAAAC
>NC_142934.1:63608184-63618184 GCF_046866305.1 Octopus bimaculoides | reverse complement strand
ATTGTTATTTCTAGCAATATAGGTGCTACAATGCACCCGCAGTCACTATTTCAAAATGTAACTACATGTGGGTCGTTGGCGATTTTTTTCTTCCGTCCTCTTTTTCTCTTGGACTTTCTTCTGTCTTCTCTTTCTGAAGAAGAGCTTTGCTTGAAACGTAAAACTACCTTTCTTTCCTTCCCTGAGCGTCTGTTAATACTTCGCATGTACCACGTCCTTGTGTTGCTGTCTTTTTCTTTGTTGAAAAAGAATGGGACAGTGCCGGCGGTTAGCAGTACACTGCCGGCATGTCCCGAAACATCGTCGGTGGGAATTGTGCCACTGACGGAGGAAACTGCGGCCCGTTCCAGTAAAAGAAATGAGTAATTTGTGATCTTCTTTCTCAAGGGAGGGGCTGTAGAGAACTTTGTGAGGAATCTGGAAGGTCGGGAACAGGAGGTCCTGAACTACAATGAAAGCCCCGATTGGCCTCTGCAGGTGACTGCGGAGGTCATGGCGGAAAATTATTTCTACAGGGTGATGGCTTCTTTTACCAAGGATGAATACAATTATCTCTTATGGAGCCCCGGCTTGCGACTGCAGGCTTACCTGCAGGCGGCAAGAGACTTAATCGGGGAGGTAGAGTAAGAGGTCTTAGTGCCTCGATTCGAACTTGGTGATTTGGTATGAGGCTTAGCACCTCAAGTTGAATATATTTGCTGAACTTTTTTTGATTGGTCAAAGGCTCAGCGCCTCAATTTGTAACTGTTGTAAGAGGTTCAACACCTCATTTGTGCTTTAAAAAAAAAGGAACAATGTTATCGAGAAGTAACAATCGGCGGGCGTTGGCTGCTTCCACCACCAACCATCTCTCTTTTCATTCCATCATCATCATTGTGTGTGTCCAGCCCGCAAGCTTCCATCTGTATTATGTCTTTAAGGCAAATGTAATGAAATAAAGAAGTTTGCTTCCCACCCACATGGTTCCGGCTTCAGTCCCACTGTGTAGGACCTTGTGCAAGTGTCTTCTACTATAGCCTCGAGTCGACCAAAACTTTGAGTGGATTTGGTAGACGGAAACAGAAAGAAGCACGTTATATGTGTGTGCGTGCGCGCGCGCGTGTGTCTGTGTTTGTCCATCACCACTGCTTTACAACGGGGTTGGTTTGTTTACGTCCCCATAACTTAGGCAACAGATACCGAAGGAATAAGTACCAGGCTTAAAAAAAGTACGAGAGTCGATTCGTTCGACTAAAAACTCATCAAGATGCTGCTCCATCATGGCCGCAGTTTAATGAATGAAACAAGTAAAAGAATAAAAACAATAAGAAAAATATATAGAAATAAAATATATTTTAAAAAAACAGGAGGTAATGGTGTGACTAATAGGAAGGTAATATTCGCTTCAGCGTGTACCTTTCCGTTTTGCGTTTTTCTCTAAACACAAAGACGAGTTGTTGAAGCATACATATAGAAGCATTTCAGTAGCTCATAATCCTTTAATTACAGAAACTATGTTTAGGACAATAAATATCTACTGCAAAGCGTAACAAAGGGATTTTCGCGCCATAGATAAACACAAAAAGGAACCAGCTGGCTATCCATGTGCATTACTTTCTTCCAGACTCCAGGTGAAATCATTTCAAGTCAGACATTACTGCCAAAGACATTACGTGGCTATACAGTCAGTCAAAAAGAAACAAATGAGAATCAAAATGAATGACATACAAACTTTGAGGTACGATCGAATTCACTTTATTTTAAATTATTTGGATAAGGAGAATACAATGTCGCTATATTTCTGATGCTTATCAACACTGAGCAAAAGAAAGTTACCTCAGTGGCATTGGAATTCTCGAATGCAATGGGATCAATACAAATACTGTAAGGCAGGCGGTGTTTGAATAGTTATGCCAATTTACCAACTCCCTAATTCTAATTAATTTGGAACTTGTTTACATAATCAATCTTTAAGTTGCAATTAAATAGGGAAGTTGAGTGCCGGAAACAGAAAAGTGTCCGATTGTATTGCATTCAGTCTTGAAGATTCGTAATTAATAAAATAACATCCATTATGCATTTCAGTTGATTATGAAAGCATACACACCGAATCATTAACATTTTCCGGCTGTCTATCTAAAAGATCTCTATTATATTCACCGAAGGAACAAGACAAATATCAGTAGCAAATAGATTATAAATCTTTAGCAGGTCAAGCGACCACAGTGGCTTTTTCTTTGACATGTTTTACCTTTACGAGTATTTCATTACAATATTGAATGATAACAGAATATTTGTTAATATATAATGTTCTGTTGCTACTCACCTCAGTAAACGGCAGATCTGCATGCTATCCTTCGTCAATAACTGGGCCTGGGAGATATTTGACAGATTGCATAATTATTTTACAGGCGAATAAAAACAGGTTTGCTGATAACTTTTCTGTTGTACACCTCTCTTGATCTCGTTCCAATCTTGATTACTGTTAATTTGATATCAATATATCTGATTATTCATCAGTCTTTTCTATCTAAATTTATATCTTCTAACATCTTAATGATTTCTTCATGGCTTACTGTTATCAAATACTTTTATACAATCAATGGCACATAGATACAGCTCTTGTAATTTCATTGACCTTTCAGTGATGATTATTCAAATTAGCTGTGCATATTCACTATTTCTTTACCCCCAATAAATCTTCAATGTGGTTCTGATATTTTACGACTGATGCTATTTTTGTATCTGAGCAAAGAACTTGCATCAAAATGGAGCAGTCAAATGTATCAACCTCAGTATTTGACTGCTATTTGTTATAGACTCCAGAGGAATGAAAAGCAATGTTGACCTGAGCCTGATTTGAACCTTCAATGTAAAAGATCGTTGCTAAATATAGCAATGCCTTTTATTACAGGCTCTAACGATTTTGGCTATCCCCCTACTTTATAGATATGTTCATCTTTCAGTAAATTTAGGAAAACGCAATCTATCAGCGTCTAACATCTCCAAGTTATAGTCTCTACTGAAGATAATGATAGATTTGACAATCATGGCTGTGGAATCACAGATTACAGAAGTGAGCTCCAACTAATAATAGTATTTATTTGCTGTAATCTAAATTTCAGCTTTTAAACAACAAAATGGTGTGTAAATAACACAATGTACTGTCGGAGTATATAGAAACTACCATTAAAAATAAATTCACTTGACTACCTCTATAATCCCGCTCAATATAAATTAATTAAAAATATAATATAAACATATTGTTAAACCATTCATATTTTGGATATTTCTTCAACTATGAAGACTGGAAATTTCGTCGATTGGGCGAAAATTGTGATCATATCAAATATTCATCCAGATATTACAAAATGATTGTAAGATTACTGGGGGAAAATATAAATAAAATATGATGTCGACTAATTTGTTGAGTATGATAATAATATTTTGTTCTGCACTTCAGTAAACGATTTGCTTGATATCATTGATACCACACATGTTGTTGGAAACCATATGATCGTAGGGATATGAAAAGGATAAGAATTAATCTAAGATTGATGAATAAATCATTAGAGGTACAAATGCCAGGAAAAGGAAATTTCAATATATTTACTCTTGATGATAAAGAAAATTGATAATTATGCGATGAAAGATAGAAAATTAAGGGTGAACATAGCAGTGAGTTGTGGAAGCAAATGAAGGTGTAATGAACGAAAATCAAATAAATAGTGGTCGAGTCTACTGGCGGAAAAGATGAGGCATATAAATGACTTAGACTGGATAAAAAGATAGGCGGAGAGATAGATAGAAAGAGAGAAAGAGAGGTGGGCAGAAAGAGAGAGAGAGAGAGAGAGAGAGAGAGGGGGGGAAAAGAAAGACTCAAGAAACAAAATATAGAAGAAAATAAGTCAAACTGACAAGTTATATCATAAATTTACTACTACCACTACTACTACTACTACTACTACTACTACTACTACTACTACTACTACTACTACTACTACTACTACTATTGTTGTCATTCGCATATAATTGCAAGTGTCACAAACCGTTTTATAATAGGTTTTTTTTATCATTTATCAGTCTTTACTGAGAATGAAAATTCTCGTGACAATATCATTTGTTGGCATTAATGCATGTTTGTTGGTTGCTGTTGCTGTTGCTGTAGGTGCTGTTTTATTTATTTATTATTGTTGTTGTTGTTGTTGTTGTTGCCGTTGCTGTTGTTGCAAAGTCTCTTTTGAGTTTGCATGCCTGAAGATGTGCACATCAAACGCTTGAACGTCTTGCCATGATTGTACGGAAGGAAGTAGGAAGTTAGTTTGATCACGTTATAACTGACACTGACAGACCCCTGAAATAGCAATCAGAGTCATGACTTGACTCGTATCACTTGCTGATATTGTAGTTGTTGCTTGTTGCTAATACTGTTTACTGGAGTTTTTCAATTCTATAATGCTGTGATGGTGCACCAGTTTCTGCAACCATTTATGTCCGTGGTTCTCAAACAATGCACATAGATTCCACTGGTGACGCTAAAAGGGATACCTAGCTATGCACCAACGGTTTTTAAAAAAATATGATTTTAGGGAAGAACAAGAAGGTTCGCTTGAAGCAATGTGAAAAGATCAGGTGGACAGGTTCTCACAATGTGAGGACAGAATTAATGATATATCAATTTCCCTTATATTTTTCGGGTGAATCATTTCAACGACAGTAACGAATTTTACCACTAAGCAATTGG
The DNA here is from genome assembly GCF_046866305.1 of Octopus bimaculoides. Classification (NCBI taxonomy): domain Eukaryota; kingdom Metazoa; phylum Mollusca; class Cephalopoda; order Octopoda; family Octopodidae; genus Octopus; species Octopus bimaculoides. The sequence continues at coordinate 63,613,461 of NC_142934.1, read as the reverse complement.
CATATGATTTTTAGGTGGGAGTCATGCGTTTTCTCAGGCGGATTTCCGCCATAGAAAATACATGACGATAACTAGATTATAATGCTTTGTTACTGTTTTCATATTCTATCCTTCCGGTCAGTTCAACATGCGCAACCGTTAATACAGGCACATTTTTGTTTATCTCTCTTCTTTTTCTCTCTCTCCATCCTTTTTCTTTCTTCATTCTCTTCTGTAGAAGCGCGTAGGTGCAAAACATCACAGACACTTCCATTTTTCCTGAGCATCAAACTTAATACATCTTGTTTGTTCTTCCTTCACATGCGTCTGTCTTTTATTCTTTGTACAATTTTGAATAATATATATGTTGTATATTATGTATGTATGTATGTATGTATGTATGTATGTATGTATGTATGTATGTATGTATATATATATATATATATATATATATATATATATATATACATACATACATACATACATACATACATACATACATACATACATACATACATACATACATACGGATAGTGTAAGAAATGAGAAAGATATATATATAAGGATAAGATCGATATTTAAATAGCGATTTTATCAAGTGGCCAGCATGGGAATAAAAGCCATCAAAGGTAACAATTATTTAAAATCATAATTTAGAGTATCTAAGAGATACCGCCATGATGAAAATAACAGCCAAATCTTGACTCTAAACCACAATAGAATGTTCATATAGCATTCAGGAGCGAAGATGAAGAAAAAAAATAAACTTGCAAAAATTACTGGATAATTCCAGATCCTGGATTTCTGGCTTTGCATTAGAAATGCTTTGTCTCATCAAATATATATATATATACCGGAGTAAGCACATGAAATGTGCAACAAGGTGGAAAAAAGAGTACTCAAATATCAGAGGTAGAGTAATATGCTTTATTTAAAAGCAGCAGAAATATAACAAAAAAACCGTTACTCTGAGTTTCACGTTCCCGTTCATCGGACAGTTTTGTTAGAAATGGAGAAAGGATAACAATGCAATCGAAAGTAATATAAAATTTAAAACACATGGATTCGTTTGATTGGTTGTTTCAAATAAGGGCCATGGATTGGTCGTTTCAATTAACGGTCAATGATGCGTAATTCACAGACCAAATAAATTTAATACAGATTCACCCTATTAAAAAAATATCGGAGAAAACCTTAAATAGAAAAATGGGCTCCAAATACATATTATAGATAATTAATTATATTCGAATTAACGCATTAAAATCAAATCAATAAAATAAAGTATACGCTGCATTCAAAATAAAATAAAATAAAATTAAATTAAATTAAATTAAATTAAAATTACAATAGCGTGTATGTATACAAGGCTATCCACAACATATATATATATATATATATATATATATATATATATATATATATATATATATATAAATATATACATCGAAATACACAGCTGCATACGGACAGACAATCTACGTATATAGGCCTATATTTACAAGGCACAGATATATACATAAGTACAAATCTACACACATATACGCACACATGCATATAAGTTTGCGCATGGAAAACCTATGCACTGGTAATGACAATTGGATCTTAATCTATGGAGTGGAGGGGTAAAGAGTAACGTATCTATAATAACGTTAAATATGGGAAAGGGGGTGGCGGGGGGAATGTAGTTGTCATAAAAAAGGAAAAGCAGAAAGAAAGAGAATAAAGAAAGAAAGAAAGAGAAAAAAGAAAAAAGAAGAAATGGGAAAAAAAGAAAGATAGCAAAGGAAGAAAAGAGAGGAGAGAAAGGCTGGGGATAGGAAGGAAGAAGTAGAGAGAGAAAATAAGCAAGAACATATAGTGAACGTGCATAAAAATTTAGATTGCGCATATATGCGTATACAAAAATGTATATAGCATCACGCATATAGATACATATGCTGATATGTACGCAAATAGTTACGATCATAACCTTATACATGCGTATGTACACATACAAGTATATGTGAGTGTGAACCTAATCGCACATACGCACATATAATAATATAGATGCATGTATGTATAAATAAACACAAGCATATGCCCTTGCCGTGTATACACAAAAAATATATACGCACGAAATCATAACAGCATATGCACAAGTGCAAACCCAGGCCCCATATGTAAGCGTAGGTACATGTATATGAATACGTAAGTGCTGTAACTATACAGACATCTACATAAAAAAACCATTAGATTTCAGTGTACATATGCAGCCAACTTCTTAAATAAACCGCTGGTTGTATAAAGGTTAAAACCAGGCGAAAATACATGCATAAAAGAATACAAAGCGTTTTTTTTAAAAAAATAGAATAGAATGAAGTAAAAAGTAAAAAATAAGAGTAAAAACAAGGGAGAAGAAAAATTATGTATATAACAGACGAAGGTTTTCTTAAAATGACGTAGGGGTCTTTACAAAATTCTCACAACGCTAAATATATCATTTACAATTCAGTACCAATCCAATAGTCAGATTGCACAATGGTTATAAGGAGTCGATCATAGTCCAAAATTTTACCCATATGGAATATTACATGCAGACATTTTAAATTTGGACGCATGCCTACATGTGTTTAAAAGTTCGCGTCTTTGGTTTAGCACCTTCTTATCTTGGAACAAGATATTCATTTTTTCCAATAAACAAAGATCACATTTCAATGGTCTCTTATGGGCACCGTGCCTGTAAGGCGATGCTTTGCCTAAAATCCTCCATGTCACGCTGAAAGGCTGGGCTTCATTCTCCTTTAAATGCCAGACGTATTTTGCCAAGCTCGTTTTTGTTCTATTTTCAGGGTACCTAAAAGAATTTTTATGCGAATGCAGTCTGGTTTTGAAAGAATTTTCTGTAGCCCCCGTATATGTTCTATAACCATGCGAGCCTTCTATCTGGACTTTGGCCCTATATACGATGCCTTTTTCTAGACATCTTCCTTCCAACGGACAGGAGGTTGGGTCTTTGCAATTACAGGTCTTTGTAAGCTGGTCGGCATTATTGTTTTTGGCAATTATTTTATTGTTGAGCTGGCTGATTAAAGAGGCGAAGTTCTTGCAGCAAGAATAGCTAATCTTAATCGTTCTTCTATTAAATATTCTATAAAACTTATGATCAGGTTGAAAGTGCCTAGTGACTAATTTTAAGAATTCTTTACCTATATTCGTTTTTACGGCCATATTGAAAGCCGGGTTGAACCACAAAACTTTCCTAGTCCTAGTTCTACGTGCCGGGCTGCTGCCAGCATTAGATTGGGTGTACTGGATCCTCTCAGAGAATCCACTATTCCTTAAAGCACTATCATAATACGGTGCCGCGTTGCGGAATGTTGCTTCGTCTGCAGAAATTGACGAAATTCGCCTACCTACGTTACTAACTAAGTTTCTAAGAATAACAGGCGGATGGTTGGATTCTCTGCTGATATAGGATAGTTTGTCGTTTGGTTTATGGTAAGGCTTAAATATATTCGAATCCAAGTCTAAATTTACGTCTAAGAAATCTACTTTCTTTAGGTTGGTATCTACTGTTATCCGTAAACCTATCCTTTGGAAGAAAGCTATAAGATCCTTCCTGAGCTTATCTAGTTCGTGGCCGTTTAAATTATGGGTGACTATAAGACCGTCATCCCTATATAATCCTGCGTCTATAAACGGAAATTCCTGTTTTAGATAATGCAGAATGTAAGCCCCTATAAGCGTGCACAATTCCGCCCCGTCGTATGCCCCCATCGGTACATCGAAAAGAGAATCATCACTCTTTTTAATCCAGGTGGATCCTTCATGAAAAAGTAGCGATTTTTGATCTCATTAGAAAAATCAAATTCCGTAGGTACACCAACCATCTACAGAGAAATATGAAAGAAAAAATTACAGAGATCAATAACTCGAACAAGATCTTCGTTAATTCTGATAAGACTAAAAACCTATATGCGGTTGACAAGGATGTTTACAAGCGCCTAATTTCGAATTACATCACTGACACATACAAAAAAGACAACACAAATTTATATAAAGAGGTGAATTTGGAAGCAAGAAGAATAGCTAACAATCTTAAGATTAGCGATAGAATAGAATACCGACCTGCTTTTGTCACCCTAAAAGACCATAAAGATAATTTTAATAGAAACCTTAAATGTAGATTAATTAATCCTGCTAAGACTGAAATTGGAATTATTAGCAAATATATTTTAGACCGGTGGCAAGTTGGTTGGTGGGGGAGAGCATTGTGGAATCAAAAATTTTTTTTTGTTTTGGGGCTAGTCTTTCATGGTTCAATGGTTTTTGGGACTGGTCTTAGAGTTCAAAATGGTGTGAGTGTGCACGTTTCTATATGTGTGTGTGTGTGTGTGTGTATATATATATATATATATATATATATATATATATATATATGTATGTGTGTGTGTGTGTGTGTGTGTGTGTGTGTGTGCGTGTGTGTGTGTGTGTGTTTGTGTGAGGGTTTTTTTGATTGGTCTTAGAGTTCAATGTGGTGTATGGATGGGACTGTGTATGTGTGTGCTTTATATTTAGCAGGATGGAGCGTGTATATGTGTGCACTTTTGTGTGTGTGTATGTGTGTGTGCGAGTGTTGGTTGTGATTGCTAGAATCGTATTGCATGTGTATATATGTATGTGTTTTTTCTTAGAATGTGTGTGGGTTTGTGCTCGAGCGTGGGGATATTGTGTTTGTGCGTGTGTGTATATGTATGTGTGTGTGTGTTTGTGTGGGATGTTTGCATTGTATTTGTGTGTATGTGTTTGTACATCTGTGTGTGTTTCTGTATGTGTTTGAATAAGTATATTTTCCTTACTTATTCGTATTTGGTCAGTGGTGTTGTCTGGGCATTGATACAGTGAGAAAACTAGGAATTTGGGGACTTGTTTTGTACACAGAGATCTAAGTGGCCACTAAGTGGTATCTGTTTTGTGGTGGGGTCCTTCAATTGTTGGCGGTGGACTGTCATCCTATCTCTGAGGGTAAGACTAGCCTGTACTTTGTAGTCTTTGGCACCCTTCACGCCTAATGGCATTAAGTAAATTCTTTGATGCGCAGGTGAAGTTATTTTTTTTACGACAAGTGTGACCTGACTGGAATTTGCATATTGTTCCTTCAATGAGGTGGATGCAAGTCCTGCAGTTAGATCGACCACACTTTTTGACGATGGGTATTGGGCTTGTATTGGGTAATTTTGCATTGGTGAGTAAGTTTTTTAGGGATTTGGCTTGTCTCTTGCTTTTTATTATTTTATGGGTTTCGAGTGCTTTTTTTAG
>NC_142934.1:63593184-63603184 GCF_046866305.1 Octopus bimaculoides | reverse complement strand
TTTTGGAACAAGACCAATAATTTCGGGGGAGGACGCAAGTCGATTACATCGACCTTCGTGCTCAGCTGGTATTTATTTCATCGAAAGCGACGAGAAGCAAAGTCGGCCTTGGCGGAATTCGAACTCAGAACATAAAGACAGACGAAATACCACTAAACATTTTGCCCGGCGTGCTAACGATCCTGCCAGCTCACCACCTTATTTCAGAAATGTTGGCAGCCTAGCTGTATTTGGACCGTCGACATGAGGAGATATTGCTTACTGCCTTTCGTTACTATATTTGTGTTTAAATACACTACATTTGTTTCGATTTATTTTTAAAACAATGAAGAATTTTATAAAATAACTTTGTCGTTATTAAGCTAGTATTCGGAACATAAATTAACAGGAAATTTTAATAGAAGATTTTAACTTAGATCACTAAAAAAAACAAGAAGTTTGCAACAAAGAGCCAAGAACAGTCTGAGACAGGTTGGTAACAAAAGGGTTAATTGCGCGGTGGCAGTAGTGCAGTCACTACTTACATTGTTTTTCTTGTTTCTTTTTCTATTCTCATTATCCTTGCTGTGGCTACTGAAGCTGCTACTGTCGTCATCGGAGTCGTCGTATTCGTTGCTGCTGTTGTTTTTCTGGCTATGAGGTATTGAGGTATGTCTTTTATTTTGCTAATGACGTTGGCGTCTTTCATCAAAGTCGAAGGCGACACGTCAAAACATTTAACTCCATTGTTTTCACTTTCAACTTTTGAATCGCCCACTCTCCCTCTCTTTCACACGATTCTATCTCACAAAAATCATCATCATCATCATCATCATCATTATTATTATTGCTATTATTATTATTATTATTATTATTATTATTATTATTATTATTATTATTATTATTATTATTAGAGCCAATGTTTGTCTTTCACTAACTAAAATGATAGCTCGTCGACAAAATTTTAAAATCAAAACAATCCTTCCGCGAAGGTGGAAATCAGACAGAATGAAATAAATAAATAAATAAATACATAAATAGATAAACAAAAACTTGCCAGAAAGAATCAGATTAGTTCTTTGTACACTTCACAATAAATATCAACAAAAGCAACGTTCCCGATCAGGTGTAAATGAAGACGATTTCTTTAATTTGACAGAGCCAAGATCGATCGTGATTTTCCCTCATATGTCTAATAAAGATTATAATAATGATAGTAACTCTTTCAACAAAGAGCACAAAGACAGAAATTTTGTAGAATGTGCTTGTCGATTATACACCCCCTCCCTCCGCTCAACTGGTCTGTGTATTTATTTTGAGGTCCCGCATAGTATAGCGTAACATCGTGTATTCTCATTCGAAAGTAGAGACGATTGTCAGCATTCTCAAGCGAATTGCTTGAAGAATTAATACATAAAGTGTGTAGTGTGTGTGTGTGTGTGTGTGTGTGTGTGTGTGTGTGTGTGTGTGTGTGTGTGTGTGTGTGTGTGTGAATACATACAGAAATTGACGCAACTGGATCAAATAATCTAAAAAATCAAATGTAAATTAAGGAAACTAGTATAGATGAACGTGACACGCTCCCCAAAATTCTCAACTATAACCAAAACCCGAAAGTAATTGGTAAGATTTGCCTTACCTTTAAAGAAATAATTTCAGCTAATGATGTTGATATTACAGATATCAATCACCTTTATTATGCACCTGCTAAGATTTCAACGACTCTATGTGGTGAAAAAATTAGAAAACGAAAACATTCCCACAAAATGTCCGTTTGACAAGAGCGAATCCAATAACGAATTCACTTAGTTCTGATATAGAATGTTTAAAAAAAACCTCAAGTCTGATAACTTCAAATCAACAAAAATATGAAAATTAAAGAAATAGTATAATATGAAATCCATTCTTGACATCGATGTCACTGTAAAAACTATCAAGTAAAAGATATCTGCTAAAGTTGCCCGCAAGGACAACAGCATGTTTAAAAATAATCTAGAATAATTTTTACAGGAAGATAGATAAAATATCAGTTACATTAAAATCTGGCTCCTCAAAAGAAGTGCAGGAATTCTGGAGTAAAATTTGGGCAGAAGAAAAATCGTACAATAAAAAGGCTCCTTGGATTGATAGAATATCTACTGATTCAGCTTCCAAGGAAGAGCAAAAGTGGGAGGGTATCACAGTAGAAGATGTAAAATCTACTCTCAGAAAACGGAAGTCTCCAGGAAAGGATAAAATTCCTAGATTCTGGTTGAATGCTTTTTTTAGAAAGTCACTGACTAGACCTTACAACAATGTTTTGTTGCAGATAATGTGATGCCCTCTTGGCTAGTTAATGGTGTTACATTTCTATTTCCAAAAAATGAGGAAACAAATGAACAATGAATTATAAACCCGTAACCTGCACAAGATATTAACCCTAATTATAGACCCTAACGATGTATCAGATATTAATATCTGTCTTGATCGAATGCACCGAAAACTTCTTAATAGAAAATGGCATATTCCCTAATTGGTAGGGAAAGATGTAAACGTAGGTGCGATGGTTGCAAAGATCAGCGTCTCATTAACAAGATGATTGTGGAAGATTATCACAAACAGCACAAGAACCTGTCAATAGCCTGGATACATTATAAAAAGTCTTTTGATAGTCTATCACATAGCTGGGTAGAGAAATGCCTGGAAATTGATAAAATAGCTCTTACTTTGCGAAACTCCTTGTCTGTAAGTATGAAATCATGGATCAATGCCTACCTACACGAAGCTACCAGGCCATATCTTAAAGAACGGCGGCAGCCTAACATGTCATGTATGTAAACAAGCAGAAACCATTGGTCATATTGTCTTCATGTGCATCCTTCTTGTACCCACAGAGTATCTCAACAGGCATGATAGAGTGGCACAGTACATTCAGTGGGTAATCTGCAAGGATCTGGAGCTGCCCCATGAAAAAAAAAACTGGTGGGAACACAAACCACCTCCAGTGCTTGAAAATGATCACATCTGACCTCTTTTGAAATTTACTGTTCAAACAGACAGAAAGATAGATGCAAAGAGGCCAAACATAATACTGAAGGATTTCATACAAAAATCATACTTCCACATCGATATTACTGTACCAATCGACATAAATGTATTTGTCAAGGCCTGCAAAAACTGAGGAAATATAAAGATCTTGAAATAGAAATTGGTAAAACGTGGAACCTGAAGACTAGAACAATACCTGTCATAAGCACTATAGAGATGATAGTAAAAGGGGCTGATTGTCTCCTATCTCAGATGTGGTGGTGCGTAGGGGATGGGTTGTGTTTGTGGTGTTATTGGTTGAGGTAGTGTTTCAGGTGTTTGTGGCAGTGATGGTGATGTGGTGACTGTTTTGAGTGTTTTTAGCTTTGTAGCTTTTATGTTCTTCCTCTCTACTCTTTGTGTGGCTGGGGATTGTTCTTTGTCCGTGGATTTGCTTTTCTTTGTCTTTTGGTTTTTATTTTCCACTCCTCGTCCCGATCAGACTCTCAACATGCAATGTCTGTTCGCTTGGTGTCGGGAAGTGGAATATCTTCTGGAGCTGAGAAGTGTCTGGGGGAAATTGATATTGATATGGTAGGTCCGATGACATGAAGTAGCGGACAGGTGCTGGCGTGGTTGATGTTGTTGAAGATGATGGTGCTGTTGTGTTGTTTGTTTGAGTTTTGGCTGTTGTTGGCTGTTCCCTTTTTCTCTCAATTTAGGGTAGAAAGCTTTTAGGTGAGTAGTTGAAAGGCAAATGGGGCCCTTTGCCTTCCTTCCATCCACTCTGATTGAAATGATGATGTTTCCAGAAAGATGAATCTGGTCTTGGATAACATCCACATTCTTTTGATTGGCTTGGATGAGGATTTCTATCGTCATCCCCGACCAGTTCTCCTTTTTGGGCTGATAGACTTCGAGGATTTTTGATTTTTTTCTCGATGTCTATTGTGGCCGCTGCAATTAGACAAGGAATGGCGGCACATGCTGTATAAGTAACTTTGTCGGTCTCTGGTCGCATTAAAATGGAACCAACAATAGCCCCTCGCTTTTGAAGGGTTTGAGAGAGTGAGATTTAGTGTCCTCCTCTATATGGAATCTCACTCCCACCATCCCGTAGCCTCTTCCACTGTCTATGTATTCTTTTAGGTTCCAAACGGAACCCAAAGCTTTTTGGATTTGAGCTTCGGTGACTCTTTCCACCCTCCTCGACTTGCTGTCTGGCATTTCTGACTTCCTCTTCAGAGAAGAGAGGACTTGGTAGCACTACCGAAAGTCTAGTGCTATTCCAAGCCGTTGCACTGGGTTGATGCTCAGTTCCTTCGTCTTCGTCATTATTGTTATTGTTGTTGCTGCTGCTGCTGTTGTTGTTGTTGTTGTTGCTGTTGTCACCTTTGCTATTTTTGCCATTGTTGCTGCTGTTATTGTTCTTTAGTCGACAACGTCTGTTGATTCATACACGAAGGACCTTTATTGTTTTTACTTTTCAAGATGACATCTGGCTCTCCATTTTTTTGGTGTGCTTGCAAAATAATGTTGTTGCTGTGACTGCAACCGTTGTTGTTTTTCGAAAAATCCCTCAAGAGTTCTTTCTCGAAAAAATCGATCCTGTTGTCATTTTTTTTTCTTTATGATTGTTTTCGATAAAAACAGACTTGTCATTTGTTTTTTGAGACGTCATAGCGCGTTCCGCTCGCATCCTCTCCCATTGTCATTTGGTGACGCTCCTCTCTTTTCCCCCTCTCTCTCACTTATGAGTTGTCACTACATTCCGTTTAGTTTTCTCCATGTTGATGGAGAAAACGAAAACAAATTTTTGTTGAAAACTAATTCAGCTAACCAGTCCCCCAAAACCGAGGAACAAAACAAGAAAAGAAACTTTCCAGTCGACACCAATCAACTTGTCTACGATAGTATATATTTCAATGGTGTAAACATACGTAATATGCGCTCTTCCTTACAAAAACCATGGTGCGAAGCCAAGAGTGGCTTGCCAAGTGACGGCTATAAACAACAACAACAACAACAATAATAATAATAGGAGGAGGAAGAAGGAGAAAGAAGAGAAATAAAAGCAGAGCATTTAGAAGCACAAGGTCATGACTAAATTAGATTTATAGCGAATAGCCTCTCTCTACATCATTATAGAATTATTATTTATGACACAAATTTAGAATATTAGAAACTTTCAGACTAGAACAAATTTAGAAATACACATAGATTGATCACGCACAAAAATGAAATGTCAAAAATAGAGATAGAAAATTCAGTTGGACAGATATACAACGAACAGACAATGATAGCGTGCGAAAATCATGATACCATACGAGAGTCAAAAGTAAGAGTCCACGTTTATATTGTAAAACACTTAATTAATTTTGACACAGTACGAATTAGCTGTAGTAATGTATAATATTGAAAAGATTGTGACTTCTCAGAATTTTCTTGCGAATAACAATGACAATATTAATAAATGATTTAGCAGGCGTGAAAAGGTTGCTATTCGTGATACAGACGATATAGGAAATGACGGTGAACATTATGGGGGAGTGATATCGATATCAATGAAGAAGTCTCCATGTGATCGCTCAGCCTGCCAAATCTTTTTTCAAATTTTACCTCGCCGTTTTTAAATGACTGAATATACCGGATACGGTAATCCTAAATATGCCACAAAAATAACGAGATGGTCACAGCTTGAATGCTGGTCGAACGATTTGTGTTGTTATAGAGATATATCTTCACTACGTGGTGATATCAGAATATTACAGATGCAATGTTATTGCAGTTAACAAGCACTAAAGTCCTTAAAAAGCTACAATATTTTTAGATATAGACATAAAAAACATAAAAAAGAACCACGCAGTCACACGATGCTTCAGAAGTAATAAAAAAATAACAATAAAACAATGGGGATTTGTCAATAAATCATTTCAAAACATCACAACACCTCACAAAGCAGATTAAAGAGTTTTATGCATGAAAAAACCTAAACTTCCTACATATGACTCACCCGAAGATATTTATACTACAATATTACATTTATGACTTTGAAAACAAAGAAAAACACTTTTATGGAACTACAAAGTTTAACATCAGACGTGAAAGTAGCGTAGCCATCATCCCAAAACATATTTTCAATCACAGCACAGGGTTCCTACATTCAAATTAAACAGGTTCCACTATATATCCAGGACAAATTTCACAAATGACATTCGTAAACGATTGTATCAACATTCACAAGAAATGTGGGTTTTCAAATAAAAATAAAAATAATAAAGATAAATAAAAAGCCAGCAACGTGAAATATATATAAACTTGTGTGTGTAGATACACACACACACTCACACACACACACACATACACACACACACACTTACATACATTATATAAATATTTGGTCTTATGCCCATAAAAAATTTCCATTAATCTGATGGGTTACTCCATATTTTTGTAGAGTATAAATTCCTTAAACAGGAATGTTGTTGACAGTAACTTCGAAGTTTCGGCAAGCTAATCCACCGACAGACTCTGTGGTGTGTGTGTGTGTGTGTGTGTGTGTGTGTGTGTGTGTGTGTGTGTGTGTGTGTGTGTGTGTGTGTGTGTGTGTGTTTGCGTGCGTATCTGTGCACGAGCGTGTGTCTGTGCGTTTATAAGAAGTTTTTGCTCTCGGAGCTGAGTGCTTATGTAATTACCTTATAACAGAAACAGTTGTAAGCCAAAGAAGCTGATTACGCAATTTCTATTTCTATTTCATTCCATTAATTCGCATATATGTATATATGCATAAATGTTAACAAGTGAGACGGTCGGTGGGGTCGATGGTGGTATATGGTAGTATATATATTCTAACTACAATGCTGCAACGCTCTTCCAGATGCCATTATTGCAAGAAGCTTCAATACACCCCAACAACTAATTTTTAACACATATATCACAAGAGGTGATATGATACTTCACAACTAAATCTGTTTATAACTCTAACAACACAGCCCCTACGCATATCTCACCAAGCCACTGGCAGTATGCAGTTACTCAGCTACTCAGGCACAACCTTCTCAAAAGCTGCAATGCAAGATAGAAATGACAAAAGTGTACCGAGATGGCATATCGCCACATAGTAATAACAACTACGACAAATCGTGTCAGTATTGTTGAAATCCTTGAGTATGGGGTGTAAGAAAAATCACAACAATTGTAACGCCCAACAAATCTCCAAGTGAAATAACATCTTACAACCCTACCTCCTTAGTATGCACATCCTAAAATATTCTAAAAGGCTAATACACAACTCCCTTAATCCACGACAATGTTCTCTTGCAATGAAAACACCGATTCGGATCATTGCGCATAACCGCTACACATCTCAAGAAGTGAACACATGTGGGTCTCAACAACAAAAGCTAACTTCCGCATATGCTAGTCTACCTTCGATATCAACAAACTAGTCGAGTCCATTTCTCGTTATCTGCTTATACACCATCTTAAGAAACAACACAAAGCGCTGGCTTGTAAACAACTGTCAGGTCACCAATGTTCAAAATGACATCACTTCCAGAATTTACATTTTTTCTGCATAATGCAACACAGATTTGTCATTTTATCCTCTCTTTTCCCACCGATAACATAACATTCTCAACCACCTCAAGTTCCACAGAGCCCCACAAGCACGTCATTCACTGGTTCTACTCATATATCTACAGACGCAGCAGTACAATGATTCCAATCTTTCACGAACCACCAAGAAAACTGACTACCAAACAAGAGAGTTAAATAGCTGCTACCAAATCAAGTCTCCTTTCTTAACTACTTCGCACAATATTGAATACAATCATATATATATGTACATGCATACATACATATATATGTATATATATGTGTGTGTATATATATATATGTATATATGTGTGTGTGCGTGCGTGCGTGTACACACACACACATATATATTCATATATATACACATATATATATACATGTACATATATACATTTATATATGCATACATGCTTTCATTTATATGTATATATATAGTCTCATACATACGCACATATACACACAGGTATACATACATATGTACGTGTGTGTGTTTGGGTATGTATATATACTGCACGCACAAAAGCCAAAAATATTAATACTTGACTACAATATCCCTACATCATTCGTAGCACACATAAAAGATACAGTAAAGAAAGCACAACGAAACATGACACGAATATATTTAGACCACTCTAACAGTTACCAGATTTTGAAAACAGAAAACAACAATGACGTACAAACAATATGGCTGCTCATTGTCGTTTGGTTGACTAAGTGTATGACACAGGTTTTTTTCGACCTGAGTTGACTTGAAATAATATTCCATACAACCACAGATATCTCAAGCTTCTCATAAATAATAAGAACAACAGGGAAATGGAAGCATCTAGAAAGAAAAGGAAATTATGAGGGACGACTAAACAATCAACTAATGATTCCATCCATATAGACATGCATGTATACGTGTGCATGCAAGTGTGTGTGTGTGTATGTTTGTGTGTGTGTGTGTGTGTGTGTGTGTGTGTGTGTGTGTGTGTGTGTGTGTGTGTGTGTGTGTGTGTGTGTGTGTGTATCTATGTATTTGTGCCTTAATGTCTATCGTTTGTCTCTCACTACTGCTTCACAACTTGTGCTAATTTGCTTTCGACCCCGTAACTTAGCGATTTTGGAATAAGAATTGATAAAATAAGTACTCGGATTTTTTAAAAATAACTACTGGAGCTGATTTGTTCAACCAAACCTTTCGGGGTAGTTTCCCAGCCTTTTCACAGTCCAATGAGTGAAACAAGTAAAAGGAAATATACAAGAAAAACTCATGGCAAAAATTGTAAAATAAGCAATTCACACGCTGATACAAAACGGTGAGTCTGAACGAATAATTAGAGTAATCAATTTATATTATTATTTGAAGAAATATATTGAATACACACTAAGCGATGATGACTAAAGCAAAGTTATGTACAAAAACCTTTGCTGCCATAACTACCTTCAAAGAGAAATACCCTAATAGAAAATGATCTCATTTTAAGTTTTTTTTAACATTTTTCAGTCATTGGAATGCAGCCATATTAGGGCACCACCTTCAAGGCTTTTAGTCGAACTAATCGATCATTTTACTTATTTATTTTAAAGATGGTACTTACTCTTGCCGAACCGCTATGTTACGTGGACGTAAGCAAGCCAACACGGGCTGTAAAGCTGTGGTTGAGGAGAATCAGAAACACAGGCAGATATATACATACACATATATATGTATGCTTCTTTCAGTTTCCGACTATCAAAATTCAAAATCCTTTCACAAGTCTTTGGTCGGCCTATGGCTATAATAGGAAACACTTGTTTAAGGTGCTATGCAGAGGGATTGAACTCGAAACCATGTGTAGAAAGAAGACATAATCATGAAAGACATTTAAACAATTAACTTATAATACTTCTATCTACTTGAGACTGTCATATCAAACCGAATATTTACATAAAAGTAGAACATATGACAAAAAGAAACTGTAAAAATAAGCAGTTCACACGATGATCCTCATAAAAGGTGACTCTAGACGAGTAATTAGGGAAACAGAGTTAATACAATTATTGAAGAAAGTGATTAAAGCAGTAAGCAGCGATGATTAAAATGGAGCTATTGACAAAGACCTTCGCTGAAGTAACTCTCTTTCAAGATAAATACTCCTAATAGACAATTACTTTCTATCGTCTACTTGTTTTACTCATTGAACAGCGGTCATGCTGGGGCATCATCTTGAAGAGTTTACTTAGATAAATCGACCTTTGTATTTACTCTGTCTGCCTCTTTTGCAGAAACGCCAGATTAGGGAGACGTAAAGAAACCAACACCGGTTGTCAAGCGGTAGTGGTGGTGGTGGTGGTGGTGATGGACAGACATAACAGAAATATAAAGGCACACACATAGATATATTCATACATATGCATATATCTATGAATGCATACCTACCTACCTCCCTACCTA
>NC_142934.1:63555684-63590684 GCF_046866305.1 Octopus bimaculoides | reverse complement strand
AATAGCTGGAATGAGAGAGAGCTGCAATAACACTTAGTTGATTTTCATTTCAGATGACTAGACTAGAGCAACATGATATGCAGTGCCTTGCTGAAGGACACATAAAGCCTCATCCAGACCTTAAATCGAACCGACGACCTTATGATTGTGACCCTAACACCCCAACCACTGAGCCATATTGAAATATTCTAAGCAAATCCATAACAGATTTACAAGAAACTATGTAAAATTTAAAAAATAGCGACAGAAGAAAAGATACCCAAGAAAAGGCAGAAGAAGTGATACGATAGAAGAAAAGATACTCAAAACTACGTTTAGAAAAGCAGAGATGATTTTAGGAGATAATTCTCAGTCAATTTAAAATATAACGACGGAACGTTAAAATTACAGTTGAAAAAAAAAAATGAAAAACATTTCTGACGTTTATTCAATAATAATTATTTGTAACTAGGTCACAGGACCAGAAAACTAAGTGTAGGATGTTAGTTGATTACACAAATCTTAGTATTTGATTCATATTTTATCAACCCCCGAAAGGATAAAATGAAAAGTTGAACTGAGAAAGATTTGAACTCAGAATGTAAAGAGTCGGAAGAAATACTGTAAAGCATTTTGTTCGCCATTCTAATGGTCCTGGTAATTCACTGTCATTATTCACTCACAATAATTTCTTCCTAATTATGGTCCAAGACCATAATTTTGAGACATGGAGCGGGACAAGTCGATTACATCGACCCCAGTACTTCGGTGGTACTTTGTTTTATCGAAAGGATAAAATGTAAAGTTGACCTCATCGGAAATTGAACTCAGATCGAAGAGAAACTTATTAACAATAATCCGTTCTTCTCTTGACACAAGGCCTGAAATTCTGGGGGAGGGTTAAGTTGATTACATCGATACCAGTGCTAAGGCAACCTCGATGACATTTGAACTCAGAACGTAAAGCCGTAAAAAGTACTGCTAAGCATTTTGTCTGGCGTTGTAACGACTCTGCCAGCTCGCCGCTTTTAGATTCACTAACAATAGTGGTTTCATATTGTGGCACAAAGTTCGGGGGAGTAACCCCAGTACTCAACTGGTACTTATTTTATCGACCCTCTAAAGGATGAAAGGCAAAGTCGACCTCGGCGGAATTTGGACTCAGAACATGAAGACGGACGAAATACCGCTAAGCAATTTGCCCGGTATGCGAATGATTTGCCAACTCGCCGTCTTTACATTCACTAATAATATTCTTTTCAACTCAAGGAACAAGACCCGAAATTTTGGGGAAGGGGGATACCCGATTAGATCTACCCCAATATGCAACGGGTACTTAATTTATCAACCTCGAAAGGATGAACGGCAAAGTCGATCTCGGTGGAATTTGAACTCAGAACGTAAAGATAGACGAAATACCACTATGTGTTTCGCCCGTCGTCCTAACGTTTCTGCCAGCTCGCCGCCTTTAAGATATTCTTTTCTACTCTAGGCACAAGGCCGAAATTTTGGGGGCGGGGGCCAGCCGATTAGATCGACTCCAGTACGAAACTGGTACTTAATTTATCGATCCCGAAAGGATGAAAGGCAAAGTCGAACTCGGCGGAATTTGAACTCAGAACGTAAAGACAGACAAAGTACCCCTAAGCATATCGCCGGGCGTGCTAACGTTTCTGCCAGCTCGCCGCCTTACGGTCACTAACAATATTGATACATATATTGAAACGGTATAATATACGATGATATAAACAGGAAAAGTTTCACATAAAAAAATAATAATTGAAACCCTTGAATCTACATATTGCACTGAAGGAGATCATTACAAGCCAGAAAATATGCTAAATATAAAATTACTTTCTTCCCTAATAATTGCGTTACTTCTATCTAAAAAGAGATTGACTGACCAATTTCCGGTATGTAACCTACAACATTCTTACACATCACACTTCTCAATTCTATGTCCATCTTAAAGTACATTAACCAATTAAATAGAAAAGAGGCGTAGAGAGCTGTTTAAAAAAAAAACAGTAGACAAACATTCTGAAATCTAAGATGCAATAACTATTATAAAGCAACTCGAATAAGATAATTACAAATTGACACATCACATGTAGATTGCTATTTTCAAGGAATTGTGTCAGCGAAATAGGGACGAAATGGACAAGGAAATTAGATATTGGACAACTTACTCACTTATTGGTGTATTCAAATTCATTCAGATTCGTTAGTAAGATATCAATCAAACAGCAATTTATAAAGGCAGTTATTAACTCTGCCTGTTACTTTCTATTTTGTCCTCAAAGAATAATTGCGAAATATGAAGGCAAGGAAAGTGATATATCAATCATTGAGAGATAGAAAATTTCCTCATAGAAATTGTTCTACGTGTCAACGAAGAAATAGAAAAAAAAAGAAGCCAAAAAACTTTATACCTGAGCCTAAACTACAGCTAAAGTAATCAGTTCAATGTCTGTTAGGAAGAAGAATGAAACTAAACCCATTATGTTCTCAAGCTGAATGTTTTCCATTATGACATCCTTTTTCAATGAAGTGTGGATTCGAAAAAATAAATACGTTTGGATTGTAATACAAGACTATCATGATTAAGTATAATCAAAAGACAATCATAATTAAGTATAAACAAAGGAATATTAATTATTGACATAATATGGTAAGCTGCTATGCTTCTCTGGTGGCTACCATGGTTTTGATCCATATGGTGCTAATCTCTAGCTGAAATTCGCAACAGGCTCCAGTAACTTTGCCAATAAATCTTTGGAACTCAGCCAGTGAAGTAGCAATCAGCATTTCATCAGCATAACGAAAGTTATTTAGCCACTGGCCGCTGGTGTATGCAGCAGTCCAACTGAGATCATCTACTAACCTCCGCATCATCTCCCTTGTTGATGCAGACAGGTGGAACATAACATTCTTGCCGAACTTCATTTCTTGGCAGAAAACGGGATCACCGGCGTCAAAGACGAAGATGAATCGTAGACATCAAGTAGCGGACAGGGAGGATCCTGGTGGTGTTTATGGCTGCAGTACGAGACCACAGTGTGTGGTGAGGAGTGGTTGTCGTGCCAGATGCTCCACAACCGTGGCTATGAGGACGAGAATGTTCGTCATTACTCATATGTGAACGGTAACGGTTCACTAACAAGTCATAAAAAATTTGGGTACAACGAAGCGGATTCTTCTTATAGCAACGGTAAAGGAAGTTAATATGTGAATAGTAGTTTTTTTTTTTAGGTGCACCTGCTTACTATGCCTGTATTTGTACCAGCCCCTTTTGTTGCTTCTTTAATTAAATATGTTCATTTTTCATATTGCCTTGTTTGCGGCACTAACTCTTATATTCCTCTCTGGTTCTAATATTCTCGCCTTTTCAACTCGCAGTACTTGATTTCAACTCCAGTACTTGGTTAGTACTTCATTTCATCGACCACAAAAGAATGAAAGGCAAAGTTGAGTTCTTCGGGATTTAAACTCAGAGCGTAAAAATCCGGGAGAAAGGGCGCATAGTATTTTGTTCGATGCATTTGTAATTCTACTAATTACTATGAATAATAACTGTAATAAATGATGATGATGATGACGATGACAACAACAACGATGACGACGACGACGATGAATATAGTGATGATGATGATGATGATGATGATGATGAGGAGGAGGAGGAGGAGGAGAAGAAGAAGAAGAAGAAGAAGAAGAAGAAGAAGAAGAAGAAGAAGAAGAAGAAGAAGAAGAAGAATGACAACTTAAGGACTTAAACTGCAGTACCATGTATAATCCATATTATATAACTAGAATTCGATTAGTTTTACAAAGGAAGATTTTTTTTTAAAAGGAAGATCTTATTCAAGGTACCAATCGTTCGTGTAATGCTGCAATGTAGTTGCTTGCAAAATGCTTTCTGACCAAAATCTTCGAGTAGTCATGCTAATTCCCATCGTTCCAGAAATGATACAAATATTGCATGTTTTATCTTCGTACACAGATTGATTCTCCTACTTGTTAGTCACAGATGACAAATTCTGAAACACTAATCTTTACTATGTTCATTTCATGTTTGTATTCTTCCAAGCATGAAGTACTAGCGATGAGGTTATTTCAACCATCAGTAGGAGTCTCGTATCATTATTTATTTGAACGGACACAGCTAAGTTATTAATTTTGATATGAAGAAAAATGCGTGGTGATTTGGAGAGCCAAATTTAACCCTTTGTATCGTATTTGATACACTGGACATATTTCTTGGCGTCCATGCATCATATATGATCCACATTCTCAGTTTGCATGCATCATATATGATCCACATTCCTTGGTACTGTTGAAAGGTAAGCTTTGTATTACTCAGAACGTATAAAATAAAGGCTAATTAAATGTCTGAAAACAAGCATGAACGTTTAAGGTAAACTTATGAAAACGCTTTGGACAGGCAAAGGGTTAACCTAATGACGCAGTTTCCATAATCATTTAAAGCTTTTTCTCTGAACTTACACGGTTAGAACATCTGACAACTGCAGTATTATTACACTGTCTCATATTTACGCCTTGAAAATATAATTTGAATGATTCTAAAAGAAAACTTTTACACAAATAGCAATTTTTTTTTTAGGTGAAGTTGCTCATTGTCTACCGATCCCTCTATTTTTACCAATCCCCTTTGCCACCATTGTTATTGAATATATCTATTTTCCATATTGTTTTGTTTGCAATGATGACTCTATCTCCTCACTTTAATCTTCATATTCTCTCCTCTTCAACTCGCACATCGTCAGTTTCCTATGGCTTTTAACTTCCTTACCATCGCCTCATTCGTTTCAATACTTTTCTTTTGCTCAACTTTAGTTTAAGTGACAAAACCTTTTTTTTTCCTAACTCTCAGATGAAAATAAAGTACACCAAAGATTACATTCTACTTGGCTCACAGCGAGTAAATTTACCAAAGTCTCTTATTGAGTAATTGCTGCCAAATCAGACCATTATCAGTTATATCGGATTCGTGGGTTTACCTTCACGTAATGAATATGGATGCGATGAAAGAAGACGATAGTCTAAACTTTACACTTTATCGCTCAAACTAAGCTCAAAATTCTCTAGACGTTGATTTTTATCTTTTATAAAGGGACAGTACGAATACCATATTAATACACATGGTTCAACAAACTAATATCATCTCTTCATTATAAAGTTTACTCCAACGCCCCAAGCATAAGGCTCTTGAATTATTTTTGTACCACCATTTGTTACAAGCATGTACTCTGAAAACCTATACCATGGGAATAGTTATTTTCCACGTGTTGTTACTAGTGTATCCTGCCTTATCTACTTCCCCTCTCTATTGCATTTTATTCTGGTATAAATTTAGTCTCTATAACTAATATTGAATTGGTGTGGAAATGTATATTCTGCATGATATTGTATCTCTACCAACTAATGTTTATGTCTCTCTAGTTTGTTTTTTGTATGATGTATATACTACACTGCAATGACTGCATGTAGATGCACGTTCAACTATCTTAGTTTATTTTTCATACATGATCGGCTATACCCGATTTATCCTCTCCGAAAAGATACAAAAGATATGCGGCCCATATGACACCGGGACAGTATTCAAGAATAATACAACACTTCACAAATATCTCCTTCGAGTAAAACCACCAATAGAAGAGAATATGACCAAAGACTGCGTGTATTCCATCCCATGCAGCTGTGGTAGGTTATACAAAGGTGAAACATGTCGCCCCCTCAAAATAAGGGTAGACGAACATCGCAAAGCTGTGACACGAGGATATATTGATAAATCTGGTATAGCTGATCATGCATGGCAAAATGGAGACTACCTTCCCCCTGCGGGATGAAGTTAAAATAATAGACAGAGAGCACCACAGGAAAACACGAAAACTAAAACAAAACAGCACATGCTTGGACACAACAACCTCCTAAGCAGACCGAGTGCAGATATGAGTAGCATATAGGAACCGGTATTAAGAGAGGATAGAAAAATATTAGATTTATAAGCCCTAAAATTCACTCCATAATTGCCCAAGCAGTGACCTGAATAATAATAATAATAATAATAATAATAATAATAATAATAATAATAATAATAATAATAATAATAATAATAAAAATAATAATAATGATATCGAAAAATACCTTAGGAATGAGAACCTAGGTTCGAAATTTCCCAAGGTTTGAGAGTATATCAGCTGAAACAAACAAGATGAGAACAAATAATGTAAATAAACACATCACTTGTTCAATAGGTCCCCTACCTCCCCACCACGCCTTGGCGCCGTGTAACTTCTAGTTCTTCTCCAAATTGAAAACCACGCTGAAAGGGAAGTGATTTGGGTCGCGAGAGGAAATAATGAGAAAGGCAACGGTGGAGCTCCATAGCATTCCAGAGAAGGCATTCCAAAGAATCGCTGGAAGAAGTGTGTGAACTGCCAAGGGGAGTATTTTGAAGGTGATTAAATAAAATTTGTGAAATGTACAATTTCTTTTATGTCCAAAGGTCGGATACTTTTTAAACGCACTTCATATAAGGAATATATTTTAAAATCTGTAGCGTTTCAATTTTACGAATCTTATCCGTAACTACAACTTCCTAACATGTTTGCCTCTCAAAGCGAGTCAAATAAAAATCTCAAACATGCCACTAGAACTTGACTACAGGAGTTTGATGAAATGCGTGATTTCAGTGGGGGCAAGGCTAACAAGTTAATAGAGATAAAAAGATTTGAAAGGAAAATAGTTTTGAAAAAAAGATTTGAAAGGGATGGTATTGAAGGTCTTGATTTAGGTGAAACCTGTGAGAAAGGACAGGAACCCCGACCTAGTAGAGATTCCAGGAATGTAGTGGAAGGTATACAGCTTTGTTGCTATAACTGTGCAAAAACTAATCATCTCAATGCTTTCTGTCATCACCAACAACAGAAAGTGAGAGCTGAAAAGAAAGCATGGGTAGCGTAAATGCACGAAGTCTGGGGAAGCATGGTTACCTACTGGACGACATCAAGTCACAGGATACAGATCAGAATTTCTGATCCACGTCGTCATCATCGTCGTTGTCGTCGTCGTCGTCGTCATCATCATCATCATCATCATCATCATCATCATCATCATCGTCATCATCCCCACTACTACCACCACCACCATCATCATCATCATCATCATTACCAAATTTATCAGTTATTACTTTCAATATTATCACTATTGTCACATTATTGTTAATTATTAATCGTGCAGCTTAATCACCAATTCCAGTTGCAAGTTTTGCTATTTCCCTTCATCCTATTTCACGTATTCTTACGCAAACAGAGAATAATTGAATATGTGTGTGTGTGTGTGTGTGTGTGTGTGTGTGTGTGTGTGTGTGTGTGTGCGTGTCTGTGTGTGTGTCTGTGTGCATTTTATATAGATGTACGTACATAGATTTATGCATCTATACTATTTTATATGCGTATTGAAAATAAATTTGACAAGGACTCAAGAATTATACTTTCATTTTGGCATGATAATTAAATGTAACTGCTGGTTTTGGTAACTAATAGCATTGATCACGATCATGGAGATGGCAATATTGGAAATCAGAACCGGTAATGCTACTCTTAAAAGTAAAGAAGATCAGTGAAGATTAATATACGGATTCGCTTGCTGTGCTTAGGAAAATCTTGAATTAGTTAAATCGACAACGTTAAATTAAACCTCGGTAGTTTCATACGACTGTACAAGCACGATATGCTAGTTACCATTTTGAATACGGTTAGAATCAAATTATATTGTTTGTGTGATGATTCTTCATCGTTCGATCCGCATTGAAGCCGTGATCAGTATGATTCCTGTTCTAGCAAAATATATTCAGGGTTACTTAACCAAATTCACGCACACACACACACACACACACACACACACACACACACACACATACACACAAATATTTATGCATATGTTTACATACATACTCATATATATAACACATACGCACACACACACACACACACACACACACATATTTATATATAGAGAGAGATAGATAGATAGATAGATAGATAGATAGATAGATAGATAGATAGATAGAAAGATAGATGCAAGTATACTGATCATTTTCTCTATCTTTCTCTCTCTCTCTCTCTCTCTTTCTCTCTCTCTCTTTCTCTTTCTCTCAATTTTTTTCCTTTCATTCTTTTCTGTTGAAAAGCGTAAGCTTGAAATATATATATATATGTATTAAAGCTAGATAAGATTGGTTTATGAGATTACCTTAGGTTTCACATCCATAAAGGGCTTAGCTTTAGGGCGTATCCTCTGATCCCAAAACCTTACCCCTTAAGCCAACAGGTTTTTGGATCTAATGATACGCCATAAAGCTAAGCCCTTTATGGATATAAAACCTAAAGTAATTCCATAAACCGGCCTTCTTCTTTATAACTTAGAGTGTGCTTGTTTTATTTTTTTTTTTTTGGGATTTATGTTTTTACAGACGATATATATATATAGGCATGCGACTAATACGTCTGTTCATTATGCGTCTATGAGAATTCATATATTTTTATAAATCTTGATATATCTGATAATAACTTCCATCCCTTAAGCGATATATAGTTTTGTGTATTTAAATATTTATCGAAATAAACAAACAGTTCGTTTTAATTGCACCGAGGAAGCTAGCAGATGTACAAGTGCTTAGTTGTGTCTTTACTGCGTCTTGCAGCAGAAGCGCATTCAATAATGTATGCACACACACACACACACACACACACACACACACACACACACACACACACACACACATGTATGCATACATACGTACATACATACATACGCACACGCCCACACACACACATACACACACACATACACACACACACACACACGCACGCACGCACGCACACTAAGCCCAGAAGGGAGCGGTGTGCCTCATTGCTTACAGTATGTCTAGGACATGACATAGATCATGTGCCGATAAACCAGCTGGAAAAGATATTTCCTGGGGTTAAAATGTAGTAACATAATCCTAGTCAGGACTGCCACGTTATGTTGGCAAATAAACTTTACTATCCAGTAATGTTACTACATAAATTTCAATCTGAGATTTAAAACTAGTTGTTTCTCTCCTGACGAGTTTTATCGCGGTTTTGGGAGCATTGACTCTGATTTTAGCAAGTGGTATTATATACCCCATTGAATCTTAATTTACCTTATATATATATATATATATATATATATATATATATATATATATATATATATATACTAGTCTTTGCCAAATCTGAATATATACACTGACATGGTCGAGTGGACATCTGTACCCATTGGGCTAAATGACATCCCTTCAACGGGAAAACAGACAAGAAATGGTTCACACATGTACCCAACACAGTACAGGACAACGATAAGTCCTTCCAAGTTTGGCAAAGTGATCAAAGCAAACCCGTCAGACAAAATAATCAAGGATTGAAAAAACCATATGCACATTCATAGACATTGCAATCCCTTCTGACCAAACTTGCGCTATAATAATGTAAAAATTCTCAAAATAGAAGGATCTTGAAACTGGAATATTCAAAATGTGGGGCATAAAAGTGAAGACAGTACCAACTGGAGCATTTGATATGATTAAAAAAAATGAGCAAATCTATAAAAATCATACCAAAACTTAGAACACTACAGAATGTCCAAAAACTAGCTCTACCAGGAGAAGCCTACATCCTGAGTAAGACATTATTGACTAATTTTGTAGCAAGGCCCAAATCAGCAATTTTCTTACATAACAATCTTCAAGCACAAACATACACCCTATACATTAAACACCTAATAAAAGAACAACTAACGTAACATATACTCAAGGAAGATTAATACCCAATAAGATAACAAAACTCACAATACACGTACCATATACAAAAGAACAAATAATGAAACAAAGTAATGCAATACAGTAACCAGAGGAGTCTACTCCCTTCATTCTTTCAAAATTTAAGAATACACTATGATGTATATATCTCAGGCGGTGCAGAAGAAATTAGCATGAAGCCATCGAAGAAAGAAGAAGAAGAAGAAGAAGAAGAAGAAGAAGAAGAAGAAGAAGAAGAAGAAGAAGAAGAAGAAGAAGAAGAAGAAGAAGAAGAAGAAGAAGAAGAAGAAGAAGAATGAGGATGAGCATTATTTGAAAGGCATTGTATAATTATAAACCGAAAGGAAGTAAAAGAAATACAATTAGTAAAATTTCAGAGGCCATTAGATGCATTTACTTCTAGAACCACTTCATGAAAATATTGAAAGTGAGTAAGTGGAACAGAAAATCCTTCAATATATCTGAAGACTCTTCGTATAAATGCCGGAAGTATGAAGTCTCAAGTTTTTGACTCTGACCTGTTATGTCAAGTGGTTATATGAAGCACGTTCATTTTATACTTAATTGATGTTATATAGCTGTAAGAACACACGTGCACGCTATCCTGCTCATAGATATAGAAACTAATAAAGCACACGTATGTATACCAGGGAATACTTCATGAAAGTAAACTGATTCTGAAAATAAAGTTTATTTAATTTAATTAATTAACTGATTTTCATTTTCTTATTTCTGTGAAATAAAATGAAAGCTATATCCTTTGTTTATTGATTTGTTGGTTGACATCGAACTGAAAATTCCGATGTTTATTTAAATTCCGAACTGAATTCTTCAAACTTCAAATAAGCATCCTAATCAACAGTTTAATATTACAGAGTACATCTTCCTTTGTTCTATACCGTATTTTCCAGCATACTAGTCGACGTAGTATATGGTATAAATATGTAGCGTAAACATTCAAACATCGTCACTAGCATTCTAAATACAGCTGCATTTCACATATAAATATTCAATCCTCTAAATATATATATATATATATATATATATATATATATAATATAGGATAAAATCTTTATAAGAATTTATCAAGTAGTCAGCGTGAAAAAACCCCATAAGGAAAAAAAACTCATCGTTTTCTTCCCATAAATATATATAATTTATATAAGGGCATTAACTATATAGTAATGCCTCACGCTTAGAGGGACTAAATAAGTCAAAAACTACCCAAAAATAAGCAACATATTTACCGAAAGCGAGGAAATGCAACTTTCAAAATTAATCTCCTAAAAACATTTAACTTAACGGCAAACCACTGGTTTCTCAATCAATACAGCAAAACTGTGAAGTAAGCTGCATCTTTTGTTCATCAGTACACGTATGGTCGAGACACATAAAAATAAACAAGAATCAACATACCACGATGTACACAGTTTTGCTGTATTGATTGAGAAACCAGTGGTTTGCCGTTAAGTTAAATGTTTTTAGGAGATTAATTTTGAAAGTTGCATTTCCTCGATTTCAGTAAATATGTTGCTTATTTTTTGGTAGTTTTTGAAATTATATATATATATATATATATATATATATATATATATATATATATATATATATATATATATAATTAGAAATATAATATTTCTAAATCTCTCAGAGAGATTTAAGCAGTAGTTGAGCGACAAAGTTGTAGTATATTGTCAACTTAATGTGACAATCCCAATAAGGGAACACACTACTGACGTTTAGCCCTAGGAAGCTGGACCGCTTCCTGTCGGCCTTGACACAATTACTTATTGGGATTGTCATATTAAGTTGACAATATACTACAACTTTGTCGCTCCACTACTGCTTAAATCTCTCTGAGAGATTTAGAAATATTATATTTCTAATTTTGCTGATCAGTGAATAAACTTCACTATGATTTATATAAGTTTGCGAAGGCGAAACAGGCCCCTCTATCCGGCTGGCAAGCTACTTCCGGCTCGTCGTATTGATTTGAATTGCTTCTGCCTAGTTTAGTGAGTTGTTTCTGTCCTTTTTGTTGCTGTTTGGTGTGAATTTTGTCAAGTTTCAACTGTTGTTCCTGTGGAATTGCGCCCTGCGGGGCAAAAATTTTCTTTTTTGCTGCTCTCTTTTAGAGAGATAGCAAACTACCATCGTGTAAAACGAAAACTTTTTCAATATGGATAACGAAATGACCTTTCTACTGTGTGATGAGGACTTTCCTCTTTTACAAGAAGGAATTTGTTTCAATAATACACAAGTATTTCAAGTAGACCCAGAAGTAACCAAGGAAGAGAAAAAGGCCAGCAGTTTTTCTTCCGCCGTAGGCGGACAATTTGAAGCAATGGAGGTGATACCCGAACAGTGGTACAAGTACAGAAACCTAATAAGGAAAACAGACGACATAACAAGGTTAATACCGCCAAAGGAAACTATCCAAGAGTTGGCGGTAAGAACCGTTATCTACAAAGTGTACAATTGCAAAGAAAGGCGCATCATGATGATGAAAACGGATGCAATTGAAAAGTGTCTTGCCCCTGTGTGGGAAAAAATAAAATATGTCGGTAGAGGGCCTCGAAATGCTACAGTAGAGGCCCAATTCGAATCCGCAGAAATTGCGAAAGTAGTATCAACACAAACGTTGAAAACCGAAGAGGTAATGCTCTTACCCACATACCTGGGTCGGAGAACTGCGAAAATCACAATAGAAGACATTCCACCCGGGTATGATGGGTATGATGTAAACTGGTTGGTAGAAGCTTTAATTTACGACGTGGAGGATCAAGTGGAAGTACTCACAATGAGAAGAAGGAACGCACTCAATTGGAAGGGGCAGGCGCTAGAGCTTATAGTTCTAGCGTCAAACGATACCCTCGAGACCAGACCAGACAGGATATTTATAGGGGAAGGTCTCAGTGCAAGAGTGTCGGTGGAGGGACGGAGGCCCAGATGTTTTAAATGTGGAGAAAAGGGCCACGTGCGCTCCGAATGTGTAAAAATAAAAAAACCGAACCAAAAAAAAGAAGTCCCTCCCCAAAGGGAGAAAGAAATACCGGAGAAAACTGAACTTAAAAAAGATGACAAACAAGGAAAAACGAAAACACCGGAAGTCGTAATAGAAAAAGGAAAAAGTAAGGAAGAAGCGGAGTTTGAAGTTGCCAAAAACAAAAGGAAAAACCCATTGGCCCAGACTCCCCTCCCCCTACAAGAAAAAAAGAAAAAACGCAAAACATACAAGAAAAAATACCCTCGTTCACTCCCAAATTGAAACCCGCTCCTAAACCCCCGCAAGAAAGAATTGTTTCGTACACCATCAAAAACGAAGTATTACACGAACTAATAACAAAAAAAAACTATACGATAATGGGACCGATTGAAGGTAAACCGCCGCACATACGGTTGGCGAGGATAAGTGCCGAACACTACGAACAATTCAAACGGAGATATGCTGACGATATTTTTGATGTGAGTCAGCATGTCGTGAAAGAAAAAATTATTTTAAAACCAACGGCTACACCAGTCATAGAAGATACCGGAGGAGGGGACGATGCAAGTCGTGAAACCCCTCCTGCAAAGGTAATGTAAACTTTTTTTTTCATGGAAGTTAAGATAGGGTGTATAAATGTTCGTGGCCTGGGGTCCAAATGGAAGCAGACATGCCTCCTAAACGACCTCAGGTCGCGAAAGATAGATATATGTGTTGTGACTGAGTCCAAGCTGAACGGCCCACAGGCGTTCTCACCTCTTCTTAATGATTACGAGAAAGTTATTGCTCCGAGTCAAGGAGGGAGTGGGGGCGTTGTGGTACTGTTCA
Source organism: Octopus bimaculoides (assembly GCF_046866305.1). Lineage (NCBI taxonomy): Eukaryota > Metazoa > Mollusca > Cephalopoda > Octopoda > Octopodidae > Octopus > Octopus bimaculoides. Next base: position 63,577,026 of record NC_142934.1, on the reverse strand, counting down.
AAAAAAGCTTGGATGTACAGGTAAGTGCAGTCTTTCTAGACCCAGAAGGTAGGCTGGTCGTTCTGGATGTGACACACGCGAATAAGCAGTCTTTCAGGTTGGTAGCACTATATGCTCCGCAAGAAAATAGACAAACGGTTTTTTTTCGAGATTTGGAAAATTTCCTAGCGACGTCGAAAACTTTAGTGTTAACAGGAGACTTCAACGCTATTCTCAACGCGCAAGTGGATAGTGGTGGCTCAATCAATAGAAGGGAAAGCCCTGGCCTAAAAAGGCTACTAGCAAGCTATAAACTAGTAGACCGCTATAGACTGGATGAACCGTTCGTTCCACAGTGGACGTGGTCTAATAACGACGGTTCACAGAGGTCTTACTTAGATAGGGTAATTATAAAAGACAGTGATAGGGATATAGTTAGTTGTCCACAATTTCACTGTACTTCCTACACGGATCACAAATTTGTGACATGTAGGATGCAGTTAGCTAAGTGTCATAGACAGGGACCCGGGTACTGGAAGATGAACAAGTCTATTTTGACTAGTAAAGTCTTCCGTGCTCGGGTGAAGGAATTAGTGCAGAGGGCATTATGCGGAGCCATCGTTAATAACAGATGGTGGTGCGCCCTCAAAAGAGCCATACGTTTAGAGTCTCTTAGATTTAGTAAAGAGCTAAGTTTAGAGAGAGCAAGAGTAGAAGGGAATCTAACTAAGGAATTAGAGGAGGCCATAGTATCAGGCTCTGCATCCAGAGTGTTGGCGGCGAGGTCGGTATTATTCCGTCACCTCCAAGCCAAACACGAAGGTAGTAGAGTCAGGGCTAAGTTACGCGCGGTAGGCAGAGAAGGTATTAATGTTGCCGGATGGGCCCGTCATGTGGAGAGTCGGAGAGGCAGAAATGCTTCTGTGCAGTCTTTAATTGACGAACAGGGGCGCCGGATCGAAGGACAGGAGGAGATGCAGAAGGCCTTTCATCAGCATTTCGCACGGTTGTTTGGGACGAACGAGACGTTGGACCATGGGGAGCCCTTAAGGGATGTCCTGGCTGACGGACCGCGACTCTCAGCAAGCGAAGTGGGGCGTTGTGAAGGGCCGATCACAGCTGCGGAGGTCAAAGAGGTACTGGCAGAGAGCGCGCGGGACAGGTCGCCGGGACTGGATAGTCTGCCCTACGAGTTTTATAGTACAATGCCGGACTTGTTCGGACACTTGCTGGCTGGCGTGTACACGAACTGGCAACAGAATGGGAGAATTCCCAGCTCTGTGAGTCGGGGAGTGGTAACGCTGGTCAGAAAAGACCCGAGCAAGGGGGACCATATCAGTAATTTCAGGCCCATAACTCTACTGAATGTAGAGTTAAAGATTTTGGCCAAGGTGCTAGCAAAAAGGTTGACGGCTGTCGCGGATAAGCTTGTCGGGGGGGGGGGGGCGCAAACATGTGCCATTCCTGGCAGGTCGATCCAGGACAATCTTCATCTCTTACGCTACACCTTAGACAGGGTGGGGAAAGTTTCCGGTAAAGGTGGGGCATTGGTCCATTTAGACCAAAGTAAGGCCTTCGATAGGGTTGATCATCGGTACCTGGCGGCAGTCCTTGAGGCGGCTGGGCTAGGCCCGGATTTCCGCGGTTGGATCAAGGCCATTTATGGTGGCATCAAATCCACGGTTCAGGTGAACGGTTACCTGTCGGAGCCGTTTGAGATCAGGCGTTCAGTCCGTCAAGGGTGCCCCCTGTCTCCGCTTCTGTATGTTCTGTCTCTCGAGCCATTGCTGCGGAGGTTGGAGAAGTTGGGAAGCACCACTAATGAAATCGGATGTGGTAAAGGTGTTTCGGCGTATGCGGATGACGTCACCATCACCGTATCCAAGATGACTCAGCTACCTCGCGTAGCAGAGGCAATCAGAAGATACGAGACGGTGGCAGGGGCAAAAGTTAACATGGACAAGTCTGTAGGTTTGCGGCTCGGCACCTGGAGCAGCAAGCCGATAACGTCCAGTGTTGTTGGACACTGGACGGATGGCCCTGTTAAGTTGCTCGGAGTTTGGTTTGGTCCGGACTCCCAGACGGAGAAAAATTGGAGCGAGGTGACGAACAGGGTAGAAGCGCTATCCCGGACTTGGTCTGGAAGGGCGCTGTCCCTGAAAGGAAGGGCGGAGGTGGTGCAGACGTTTATTGCGTCAGTTATCACCTACCGCCTCACCGTCGTCCCCTGCCCTGATTTGTGGCTAAACAAGCTGGTTCGGATTCTCTTCCGCTTTTTGTGGAGGGGAAAGCCGCTTGTGAGACGCTCCGTGTGCTGTCAGGAACCGTTAAAGGGTGGCCTAGGGATGCCGTGGTTGTTGATGTGCAAATATGCACTGAGACTAAGGCATCTCTGGTCTTACCTGGATGGTGGTCAGGTGTGGAATTTGCTCGCCGAGGAATTCTTTCCACGACCAGCCTCTCTAGAGGGATTTAAACCCGGTTTAATTAAAAGACAGAAATCGACTGAATGGCAAAAGGAATGCCGGCAGGCACTTGAGCTAATCGACAAGGCGGGTAAGGCCGGCAGCGGGAATACCACCTCTGCGTTTTACAAAGGGTTGGTAGAGTTTAAAAGTGACGACGTGCTAGGAGAGACACTGGGGCTCGATGAGAACCAGCTATCCAACCTGTTTCGGAACACTTTCAGGGCGGGGTATTTGGATAATTACCAAAGATCCCTGAATTGGCAGTGTTTCAGGAATGCTTTACCTGTCCACGAGAAATTGTCCAGGCACGGGATTTCAGTGCCACCCGAATGTCCAAGATGCGGGCAGGAGAAGGAAACCATCCTGCACGCTCTTGTTCAGTGCACCCATCTTTCGGAGATGACAATTTACGTCGAACACGTGCTGTCGCACCTAGGAAGAGTACAGCTATCGGCTGAGTCTGTGATTAAGAATGCACCGCCCGCCGGACTACCTAAGGAAGGTGAGGCTTGTTTCCTATGTACAGTCGCAGTTATGAAAGAGTGTGCATGGAGAACTCGAATGCAAGGTATGAAGACAAGAACCTTCATCTCCGGCCCTGGAATGCTATACTATTTCAGGTACCACCTGAAAAGCAAGATAGGGCTGGAGAGAAGACACCTGTCTAGAAGAGTATATGAGGAAAGATGGAAGGAAGTAGGAAGGAAGTTGCGAGTGAGCGGCCCTACTTAAAACTTTCCTGAAAAAATACAAAGGTGTAGACTGGTGTACCCTGGAATTAGGTGTAAACCATTGGTAATATTCCAAGTTTTGTAGAAAAATTTTTAAATATATATATTTTTAAACGTATATTTTTTCAAAAAAAGCTAAAAAGACTCACTAAATGACAATTCTTAAATGTTTGTAGTGTCCTGTATTGTCCAATCTATGTAAGATATTATTATCGTAATAAAGAGAATTGGCAAGCTACTTCAGGCTGATGACGAGCAAAGACTCAGAAACATGTCCCTGAATGCTGGCTAGGCTGGGTGGAGGAGCTTGTCTCCCCCTCGCAAACTTAAGGACACAGTAATTGTGTCAAGGCCGACAGGAAGCGGTCCAGCTTCCTAGAGCTAAACGGCAGTAGTGTGTTCCCTTATTGGGATTGTCACATTAAGTTGGCAATATACTACAACTATATATATATATATATATATATATATATATATATATATATATATATATATACATATATATATATATATATGTATATATACATACACACATATACATACATGCGTATATATACAGACATTATGTATATATACGTATATATACATACATAGATGAACACTATTCAATTTTTTTTCTCCGTGCTTTTCTCCTTGTCTCCGTATTCTTTCTGTTGAAGAGCGTAGCTCGAAACGTCAAAGACTTTCCGTATTCCCGAGCGTCATACTAATATATACTTTTGTTATTTACACCACCTGTCCTCGTCTGTTGTTATTATTTGTATATTCTCCCATATATATATATATATATATATACATACGGATCTCGGTCAAAATTTCCGATCATGATATTTCAGTTGTTCGATCACCTGAACTACCAGGCTCATGGAATGTGAGCAGCTGAGTACTCCGCATGCAGAATCAGTGTGATGCAGCGTGGCAACCCTTGACCTTAAAATGACAGGTACAATCCACTAGTCGAATTTCTGCACATTTTCTAAATACCCAATTTTACTGACATGGTCAGAGTCGAATCGAAACTATAGGAAATACACCAGCCCAAAAGGCATGCAATGAGATCGAACGCTATCTCTCATGATTACAAAGTGAACTTCCAAATAATTCAGCCATAAAGCACCAGCTATATATATATATATATATATATATATATATATATATATATATATGTGTGTGTGTGTGTGTACTAGCAGAAATACCCAGCATTGCCCGGGTTAAAGACAGTAATGAAATTTAGAAACGCCGTCTAGATTACACTGGTCTCAACTACTAGTGGCTGAGATACCAGCTTTCTACATTAATAACTCTCCAACCCATGCCAGCAAGGAACATGGGCGTTAAGTGAAATGTTAGAAGAAAATTTCAACTCATATATGTATATATAGTAAATACACGTAATTCAAAAACACGTTTTGCGTAACTTATTTCGTAACCAAAAAACAGGTACAGATGATAAAGAATGAAAGGCCGATTTTGGTGATTCATTTGACAGTCGCAGTAGGGAGCCAATCCGATGATAAATCTGATCTTAGATCTTAAAAGTTTGCATGTATCCTGTCTCAGTTATATTTCTTGTGGTTCCAAATGATGTCATCTGTAGTGCAGCGTTGTATAGTCTAATTTTGTTTTGGAAGTGCTTGGGATCTGGGTCAGTTGATGACAATAGCTTCTTCAATGACTCCGGAGGTTGGGGGATTGCATGGAGTTTAGCCTTTCCACCACTGCAGCACAGTACAGGTGTCTCTCCAGGCCACTTCCTTGCTTTACAATGTATACATTCAGTTGTCATTGCACCAGTGAAAACTCTAGTGTCATCTGCATAATGAACTGCTGGATCATAATCAAAAGCTGCTTCATAGCAGTTACTTCTCTGAGCTGTTGCAACTGCTCTTCGTTCTGCAGTGGAGATCCTATTCCTTGTCAGCCGTGCATACCTTTGTTCATTACTTTGAGATGCTCTGGCTTTTGTAGTGCACAGTCTGTTCGTTTCTTGGTATGCTTCCCTTTCTGAAGCTATCTCTCTTTCCCTGGACAGAGACATTCTTTTGGCTGACCTTGACATTGTAGACAAATTTGGCACTTTCCTTCACGGTATGGTTATATACGTATACAGAAATACACGGGTGCAGAAAATAGTAAACAATGAAAATAACGGAAATTATATTTCTTAATACGACGGGCAGAAATAAGAAAATTTTACAGAAAATAAAGAATTGTACGGCTTGAAGCGAAATTTGTCAGTGAACCAAACAGCAGTATCGAAGGAACCAGAAAAAGGCCGTTTACAACAGAAAAACACAAAACCGTTGCAAAAATAAATAGGAAATTTTTAGGGAAATTAACTAAGTGTACGTATTTCAGTGGAATTTTTAAAGTTACTTCTGTTAGCAAATTATGAACTTGCTTTTATCAGTAATTTCGTCAACAAAAAAAAAAAAAAAAAAAAATACGAGACTGCAAAAGTAAATAAGAAATTTGTAGGCAAATTTAACGAAGTGTATGGATTGAAGTGAAATTTATGAAGTTACTTCTGTCAGTAAATTATGTGTGAAATTACTTTCGTCAGTAATTGTGGACTTGTTTCTGTCAGTAATTTGTGGTTGTTGTTCGTAAATAGCGATTGAAAACTTACAGTGAAAACAAAAGTGATTGAACACAACAGAGAGTGAGTGAGATATATATAGAGAGAGTGAGTGCTAGATAGATATAGATAGATAAGATGTAGACACATAGATACAGAGAGATAGATAAATATTGAGATAGAAATAGATAGAGAGATATAGATGTCACTGAAACTAGAAAAACGGAAGTAAATATTTTTTTTAAACTTTCAAAGACGTGAATCTAAAAAGCAATATTTTCAATTTTTTATGACCAATGTATATAAGGGACACAATCCATTTCTGAAAGTTACTTCACAAAGAGTTACCTCCCTTTTCCACGTAACCCAGGAACGGGTCTTTCTGTCCGTATAGGGCCCGTTACTCACTATGTGAAAAATTTTAAGAGTCTTAAACCATCCCTGGAACATAAGTAATGTATGTTCCCAGTTTGGAGAAAATCAGTTGAAAAATACGGCCGTTACACACACACACACACACACACACACACACACACACACACACACACACACACACACACACACACACACACACTCATACAGACAAACAAACACACACGGAACGGGATTTATATTACAGATTGTGGATGAGTGATTAAGAAATTCACACCTTAATCATTCAGCCATAAATACATGTGTGTGTTTGTGTAGGAGAAGGAGGATATATATTTATGCATGTGTATGTATGTATGTATATATACATCTATTGTTCTATCCGTCTAACTATTTATCTATATACCTATGTGTGAATATACATACATTCAAACGTACACATATATAAATATAAATGATTATATAAAGATAAATACATTAACGCATGTTTTCATAAATATAAATGACAAATCTGTAATTTAGATAGCTTACAAATTTACTAAGACAGGTCAAATTAAAGTAATAGCTTATATTTATAATTCAAAATGTCTCCACACTTAATATTTCTTTTAGACTTAGTGTTGCCTTATCACATCATCGCATTACGCTTCGTTTGATTGTATAAGACGAAGAGATTATGTCCGTGATTTTTATTACATATACTATTTGCATGGCGAACATTAAATCGTATTTATCTTGTATACTTGTTAGACATAGCAAAAATATAAATATATGTCTATGTTTACTAATATAGCATATCTATTTCACATAAATGTAATAAATCGCAGTTTGTTTTACCGTTTGGCATTTCGTAATCAATTCCGTCCATTAATCTATTTAGTGCTAGGGAAAAATAAATAAGCATCATCATTTCCGTCGTTCTATATATTGAACAGTCAAAATATTGTGGCACAAATTTTAATCTGTGTATTTGTACATGATTGATTGCAACTTTCCTTGAATGTTCGTTCCGAGAAATTACTGAAACTTTTAAAACGGATTATTTTTATTACTTTTAAAAATTTTATTCAACAAATGGAGTGGTAAATCTATGTGGCCCAACGATATTCAGATATAGTATTCTAGTATTATATAGCATGTTAGTACAACAACGCGTTATACGTAAACCGAAATTAGTTTTCGGTTTACGTAATTTCGCTTTACAAAATGAAATAATTAGAAATGCATTCACACACACAATTTTATAGCAACACAGTTCCTTTCTGATATAGAGTTGCTATAATACAGTCATGAAGAGATTGCGACAGGATTTTCTTTATGGTGTTTTTAGTAGTGAAACCCGCCTAGAGATGAGTCATGTCGTGCGACCCGCTTCTCGAAAAAGGTTTTCCATTTTTGTGTAATGTATTTAATATATTAGTAGTGAAGGCGCATGGCTCAGTGGTTAGACGTGAGTGGAGGATGAGAGCTCAATTTCGCTTTGCTCGAGCAATGGTGTGAGTTGAAGAAGAAGAAGAATCAAAATAATAAAATAGTACAACAAATAAATAAGGTTCTATATAAGTTAAATCTTTAATATCCAGATTACATAAAAGTAATAATAGGTTTTGATATTTTACAACGTTCCTCTACAAAATACTGGAGACTATTTATTCAGTTTTGTCAGTATACCTGCAGTATTCTGTATAGTTCTTGTTAGAATGCTATACAGTTACCCATGTACAAATACAAGAGTTAGGAAAATAGATATATTTATTTAATGATTGTCATTGAGATTTATTGACAGTTATCATGAAAGCCCTTCGAACTGCAAGATATAATCACATAAGCGTGATTGGTGGAGCAGTTTTAGAAAATCTTAATTAAATCTTGACACAATGATATGTTTTTCATTCTGTAACAATATGGCTTTCAGTTATATATTCACACAAATTGGCTATTCAAAATCTTGTTTTATTACAAACTCTATTAGCCTTATTTAAGTCTCATAATAGCATTAAAACACCTCCTCAGTAATGTATTATAATGCTATTTTTCATTAAGGTATCTTACAGCTCGTCACAGAAATCAGTATTTTTTGTTAGTGATTGCTTCTCCATCAAATATATTGATATTATCCTTGTTTATGAAATAATAACAGCATTGGTTGGAAAGTGTATAGCTTAGCATATGAGGTTTATAGGATCTATGGGTGATGAGAAAAATATGTAATATTATTTCTCCATCAGTCGATACAACCTTAACATCATTTAGAAGAGCAATCTTTCCCTTCTATTGTTCCTTCCCATTGCAATACGAAGCAAAAAATAAAATATAGAACCTCTTTCACAATCCTCTCGGTTTTGTGTTAATGAATTTATGGTAAGTCTCAGTTTTGTCATTATTTACCAAAATGAAGAATAAGTTGGATCTATGTTGTGTCAGCAGCTCTATAGGCATATTGTAAGAGAGTATGTATCTGTAAAAAATCGTTAAAGAAAAAATAATCATGCTAGCAAAAGGTAAATCATTTTGCAAAAGACCACAACATACGTTGATAGCATCTTCATACATATACCGCGATAGTTGTAGTCTTTCAGTCAAACAGATCAAACCACAGTCACGAATTACTATTTTTAGTAGTTCGTTGTTGACATCAGTGCTGCAAACATAATACGTCAATGGAAAGTACAATATGAAACGGTCCATGGGCTGTATACTCACAGGTTTTATAATGATGCAGCTAGTCCTGTGGAAACAACAGTGAGAATAGGTTGGTTGATCCAAACACACCCTCACATACTCGATAGTGTCTTGTATCTTGTTTGAGATTGTTGCAAAGACCGTGCAAATTACACTTTAAAAACAGAACTATTGGTCAAAGTTTTTAACGGATTAGCCAACTGAACGATAATTGTAATTCAGTGCGCTTTATCCTTTTCTTCCCAGGGAAAGGGGAAAGGTTGGCATATGATGTCCACAGGTGCACATAATGCCAACATTTTACTCAAATAGTTTATTACATATACAGAATGATACATCGAATATATTCATACAAATTTGTTTAAATGTCATAGCCGTGAATTTCGACAAGGAATACTGTTTTATCAGATGCAAGCAATAGTTAAGTTGATAAAAAGTGAAACACTCTATCTATGTGTACTGTCTTTGATCTTTGATCCGACAGTTCTAAATTCTTCGGTGAAAATTCTACAGAAAAAGATATTGAAATCATCTGCCGAATGAAGTGCAACTTGTGTTTCCAAGATTATCAGCGCCTGGAATTGAATTGAATAAACTAAGGATTTGACTTATACTAGTATATTCATTTTCATAATGTCTTTTAACATCTCCAGTTTCTAACTAAAAAATCTGGAAATCAAATTTGGCCGGTTATATGGTTCTTGATACAACTTTTTCAACAATTTCAAATTAATTTAGCTTAAAGGTTTCAAATTTTTACAGACGGCCAGCAACTTCAGAGGAGTGAGTCAGTCAATTACATTGACAACAGGATTTAGATTGTACTTTTTTTTTTATTAACCTCGAAAGGATTTAGATTAAATAATAATAATCAAAATAACATATCCGGCTTCCCATAGCGGTGAACAATGCTTATTGGTTCCTGGAAAGGTTTTGTAGGATGTAGCATCTCATATGAAGGAAGATAAGATAAAATAGCTACAAGTACATCCATTTAGTGTGACACTTGGTTCATCGGTCTTTCATAACGCTTTGCACGCTTTCCACTGGTATTTTCGAGGCCACTGGACTTATTACTCAGTAAGTGTATCGACGATACACTCGTGTGGTAGCTTACAGTATCCAACCGAAACATTTCAAAATAATTTATTCATTGCTTCCTTCTGTATATATAAGAATCCATTTCGGTAAACTGTTGTCATTATTTACATCCATAAGGCAGTGAGCTGGCAGAATCGTTAGCACGCCGAGTGAAATGCTAAGCGGTGTTTCGTCCGTCTTTACGTTCTGAGTTCAAATTCCGCCTGTCACCCTTCCGCGGTTGCTAAAATAAGTACTAGGTGAATTCTGAGGTTGATGTAATCGATTATCCGTCTCTCCCAAATTTCAGGCCTTGTGCCTATAATAAAAAAATTTTTTTACGTCTGTGAACATCATTTAACAATTTTTCTCTTTCCTTGAGAAGAAAAGAAGAGCACTTATTCTCATTCAGTTGGTTAACTCGTTTATATCTTTTATTATATATTTAATATTGCCACAATGTTCGCAACAAATTTCTTCTGTCTTTGGTAAAACGGTTGTTATTTTGGAATCAGAAGAAGCATAATAATTTCACGTAGAAAAAGAATGCTGTTTTATTAGTGGTGGGCAATTATTAAATTGACACATGGTGAAACCCTCCATTTATCTATACCGTCTTTGTTTGAAGCCATGCTTTGGTCATAGATAGTTATTCTAGTGTTGATAATTAAAAATGCGTTATAACATCATTCAAAACTGACTTTTTTCGCTTGTATTCAAGTCCGAAGAATCTAAAGTTGACTGAAGTTCAATCGCAACAGAATATACTGTATTGTTGAGATATATTCATATTAAAATGTGCCTCTACAAATGATGAAAAAAGAGAAGAGTCCTTCGGAATATAGAATACAACTTAACTTTAGCTGAATTTGAAACTTCACTCTGGATTTAAATAGAAAATTCAATAATTAGCAAAGCTTTTTTTTTTATTAGGGAAGCTCATTCAAGCTGGTGAGGCTTTACTTCGTAAGGATGAAGCCAACTTTTGTTTTCCAGTAGAATTAATCTGCTACACAGCCAGGTCCCACCACCCAATCAGCAGTCAAAGTCAGCTTATATTCAGAAATGCAGACTAACATTCCAATAGTTTAACTTCTTGATCCAAAACATGTCATTAATATGTCATGTTATCATTCTCGCTATGTATAATTTTTTTGTCGCTATTAATTAATGATATAGCTTCTTTTTCTTTGCTAGGAAAACAGCTTTTGGCTGTCCATCGGTAATGGAACCTAACTATGCAATAGAAGTATTTTGATACGCACTAAATTTTGATTTTATACATACCAATTCTCGCCAGTTTCACTGAATTTCTCTGATGAAAAACATTCTGATTTGAAGGAATAGTATCACTGATTGCACTTCTGTTTCATTTCACATTTCTTTTCTTTACGCTTATGTTTACACATAACTCTGAAAAACTGAAGTGTAACCCAAATTCTTTAACTGTTCATGAGCTTTATCAATTGGATATAAAAATATTGGAACGTGCAGCTGCAGATTATGGAGAAAAGACAAAGCGATAATGAAAAACAAATAATTAACACAATTTGATGTCATACACCTAAGATCGATATGAATGAGGGAGGGAGGAAAACGTTGTTTTTCGTAAATAAAATAAAAAGTACTAAATTGTTGTTGGATTCAAACTTATACTTTGCTTTGCACTAAACAATAAATAATTATTTCTATTCTGAAAAGAAAATTATATACTATTCTCTTAGGAAAAGCGACATAACATATCGTGCGAATGGTAAAAGACATTGTAATAAATGAATATTTTCGTCATATAGGTATAAAGATGACTCTGGCGGTGTTATTTATTTTTTTCTTTTGGAATATCTGTCTAAAACTAAACTACAATCTCATATTTTATTAACAAAAGTATCTTAAATCATTATTTTATATCTCATTTTTTAATTCCAGTTAGAAGGATCTTAAGTATTTTTCTTAACTTGCTTATGATGTACTCTTGAGAATGTCATGAATGCCATATAATCACATATCTGATCGCATCCTGGAAAACTCATATCACGCATTTGATTAAGAGAAATCAATACTAATCAAATAAAACAAATTGAGAAAGTGACAAGTAGAAGTAAACCAAATGATAATACCGGAATAAATACCTTACAGTATCTCACCTTATCTATCTATATGCTGAGTTCGAATCTCCCGAGATCGATAATATAATTGCTTGTAATAAATATCTGAGTCAATAAAATAATACATGTAATATAATATGGCGATTTAATTGTATTACGGTACGTTGTTTCTATCAGTAATTGCACCCAATCATTGTTTAAATAAGAAAATATTTTATTGACAAAAGTATTTCCGAAGATGGGCACTGTATATACATATAACTATATGTTGGTGTGTGTATGTAAAAGAGTGAGAGGTGGGGAAAAGTCATTGGTAGCCTATATGCACGAGTCGGATTTGATTTCTTGTTGAGACAATTTGCATTCAATAACTGTGTTAATGATCCTGGAAGCACGTGAACGTCAAAGCATTCCATTTTTCTGTAAAATTTATTGTATTTTATTTCGTTATCATCATTATAATTGATATAAGATTTGAAACATCATATAATGTAATTACAAAACAGTTCCGTATCTGAAAAAAAATTAAATATTTATAATGTATTAGGTTTATATGATGTAGAATAATGAGTTTATAGCTAGAAATATTTTAGGCTATTTGAGCGGTAACAGGCCTACTGGGAATTATTTATTTATTTATTTGTATCATAATTTGTGATTGGTTTCCAACAGGTAAAGCATTTCTGAGGAATATCTAACTTGATTCACAACAAATAGTGTTTGAAGTGCGCCGAGTTTTTAAAGTTTTCTCGCCAATTTTGATATCTTTCGCCAATATACATACTGACGAAAGTTACACACACATGCACGCACGCGCACACACACACACGACGAGCTTCTGCGCAGGTTTCGTCTATTATGTTCTACTCACTAAATATTAGTTAATCTGAAGTTATAGTTGAAAACATTTGTCCTTTGCGCCTCACAATAGGATCGAATCCAGAAGTATATGGTTGTGAAACGAACTTCTTAATCACGTACCTATACCTGCTTCCTTTAGTCTTCTTTTGGACTTACTGTCAGTCAATCTCATGAATGACCAGAGTTGTCAAAGAGCTGTTTGTTAACAGTTGCTGGTGTAAATATAGATATGGGTACAGAATGTAATGTCCTAGGTGGACCCTATTTAAATTTATCACTTGCAAAAACCGAAAGGGTTATTCATCTCAGTATCAATAAACATTTCTTTAATTCCACCTTATAGTTGCTTCATATCGATGTCAGCTTTACTAGAAGATTTGTTTGCGCCTTTTTGTTTTAGACATCAAGTGCTGCTGTGATTCCGGTTCCCACTTTTGGTGCTACCTTTCCGTCTGTCTGCAATTCTTGTGTTCTGAACCCTCTTGGTAGGACATACCCTACTTCTTGAGCAGTTAAGGGCGCGACTTCAAGTAAAGAGGATGCTTCATACTCATTCTCATTTTCATCAGTAGCAACATACTTTCATTGTTCTTACTAGTGACTATTATGAGGCTATCTTATTCTCCTTGAGTAACTGTTACGGTGTCATCCTGTTTCCGATTGGTGACCGCTGCCTGACAATCTTACTTCTGTTCAGGGATTATTATGGCTGTATACGTTTTCTGTCAGTGAGAACAGCAGGTACATAATCGTCGTCTGTGAATATCTCACTGTTGTAGAGTGACATACTTGCACTCTGAAACCGAACAGCTACATTGTGAGGGGCACAAGAAAATTTAAATGCTTCGTTCTGTCAGTACAGGGACGACGTAGATGGTAATAATTTTTACTGGAATGGAATGCATTCAAGCTTTCATGAAATGCCTATATGTTTTCTTGTATGAATCATCAACTGCTGCACAGAATAATGACTGAAATTTGTCGGGGATGAAATTAGAAAACAACGCCATTTGATTTTGCTTTGTTCACTGCTTGAAATGATGAATGAGATTAGTGATTATCCATGATGAGCAAAACCTTGCTGTCTGAGTGGCAACATGTACAATGGCGAAAGAGATCAAAGAATTGTACAAACAATTCTTCGTTCATCCATTCTGACCTTGTAGCAATCCTTGTAGATCTCACAGGAACGCTTCCAATAAAATGTTTACAATATTTGACTCGTATGAATAAGAAAATGGTTGGGAGCAGTGCTGCTGATTTCATAAAGTCAAACTTAAATTCTTTATTCAGTTTCAATACTACCAAACTTGTAGTACAACCTGTTTCATCCAAATTTTATGTTTTGTGCTTATAGACAACGACAATTCCATGACTTTTTACTGAATTGATGTAAAATCGGCTAAATGTGTACCGACTGAATATCCTAAACCAGACTAATAGATATTGCTTCTTGGGCATAAATTACAAGGATCCGGTGTTCCTTTAAACCCAACCAGAATGCTTCCCCAGTTCCCTTGTTCATCCTCCAGTTTTCATATTCATGTTACAGATAATACCTGCGACATTTATCTTTAATACAACCCATAATAATTAACTGCCTAATTTTTAATAATCATGGTTAACACAGCTTCTAGTTTTAGAGGAAATGTTATGTTTCATGACTAATAGTTTGAATATCCAAGATCTTCGTATGTATGTTTTATGCTCAGCGATGTAATGCGTTAATATCATTCGATCAACGCGGAAGTCTATGACTGCAAATTGGATATCGAGTCTACTTTAAACGGCTTCTACTGTACGTTGGAGAACATCTGCAGCACTACTCCGCTCTGTCTTATGCTTGTATTCTTCTTGCTTTGTGGTGTGAAATGAAATCAAATTAATAACATTAATTTTCTGGGAGTAATGCATATAGTAAAGATTGGGAAGAGGGCAGGTGGGCTACAAATCAATTATTTTCATGAGCAGTGACTCAACACAACTGAAGGCGACCATTCTGAAACTAGTCTTAGGGAAACAATTATATGAAGCTGTGTAAAACTTATTAGGATAAAGGGTACTTTATAGACGACAGTAACAAATTTTGAAAGAAGCTAACCACTGCTATAAAACTGAAGGAAAGCGTCACACTTATAGTTCTAAAATCTATTTTTTACTGTTCTGCGCTTTTTAAAACTAAATGCTTTTTGTTCATCACATCTTCATAATACTGGTTCATATGTGCTTAGTTGATGTAAAATAGGATAGCATTAGATACAATATTTAGATTGCAGTACATAATTATAACTGTTAGACTGAGGTAGTAGCTCAATTCTTCCTCATATCAAATCTCCTCGGTCTTCCCTGTCTATTATTTAAGGGATAGAACAAGATTGCCAGCTAGACCAAGTAGTTTTGCCTTTTGTTCTCTAGTTGAGTGATGACTGACTTTAATCTCTGTGACGTTTAAGAGCATTAGCAGCTCAAGTGAGTTGGAATGGCTTCTTCAAAAAGTTACTTCTAGCTCTCGTCATTTACTTAAAACTGTTATATAAGTTCTTTTGATTTAGAAGAGAATGAAATATAGTTTTGTTACAGGTAATACCTGTTGCGTTTTATGATCTATGAAATATCTTTTTACCATAAGTTTGATTAAATTTGTATAGATGGTGGGGAAAATATTGTAGACTACAATATTTTCCCCATCACCTATACAAACATTTTTGTTTATTGGCACTCCGTCGGTTACGACGATGAGGGTTCCAGTTGATCCGATCAAAGGAACAGCCTGCCCGTGAAATTAACGTACAAGTGGCTGAGTACTCCACAGACACGTGTACCCTTAACGTAGTTCTCGGGGATATTCAGCGTGACACAGTGTGACAAGGCTGACCCTTTGAATTACAGGCGCAACAGAAACAGGAAGTAAGAGTGAGAGAAAGTTGTGGTGAAAGAATACAGCAGGGTTCGCCACCATCCGCTGCCGGAGCCTCGTGGAGCTTTAGGTGTTTTCGCTCAATAAACATTCACAACACCCGGTCTGTGAATCGAAACCGCGATCCTATGACCGTGAGTCCGCTGCCCTAACCACTGGGCCATTGCGCCTCCACTATACAAACATACACGCAGAAATATCTTTTTTTCATTATATTGGCAACACTCATAATGTTGGTTCGCTATACAGCAAGATAGATTTAGTAGTTGAGTAGCCTGTGCAGAACACGTTATCATAATAAACATCAGCCAGTTATTCTTATAGCTACGCAGACATCAACCTATACCGATTATAATATTTGAACGCAGAAATGTCAGTAAATATAGCCTTTGTCGATTAGATCGTGTTTATACACTAACAAACTTTTGTGTCCTATGATATCTATGTACAGCTGGGGATTAGATTATACGTCGTATTGGCCATTAAAACCACGCCTATGTCGCAATTTAAACCATAGGTCCTTCGGCGCACCCAACGAGATAATATTAACTCTACTTTATTTAAGTGTACATAACAAAATAGTCGAGTTTAATTGGAGGAACAATAACCAACACTAGCCCTTCCACCATCCCCTCTTTCTTCTACTTTTCTTCTATAACCATTTTCTTTCTCTTCATTCTTCTTCGTCTTCATTTTTCCTATCCTTTTTCATTTCCTCCTCTTCCTCCTCTTCCTCTATGCTTTCATAAAGAATATGTCGGACGACTACGACATCTTATTTGTGTCTTTTATTAACTAAGCTAGCTTTTCCAGCAGCTTCAGCAACTGAACAGAAGTTCCCTTGATGGCGTGTTTTTACAATTTGTATTTACTACGTTCGCTTCTTTCTTTTTTTAATTAGTGGCAGGAACAGCGCCCTTAACCTTCACAGCCATTCCTAGACGAGTGCGTTCGAAGCAGCCGTTATTTATCTTGAACTGGAGTTTGTAAGGTAAGGATGGGAACAGAAATGGAATATTCTAGAGAGGAAAGGTTAGAGAAAAAAACGCAGTACGAGGCTGAATAGACCTAACCAGTGTGTGTTTTTGTAAGTTGGGAAAAAGAAACATAGAGATAGTACTTTTGATGTCTTGGATGTGACAAAGTAATTCGGGATTTTGAGTGGGAAATTCCCCCCGAGTTTCCTTGGTAATCTTCTCACTATCGATGACGGGTTGTTTTTTAGGGGAATTTTTTGTTTAATTTATGGAAATTCTTTATTTCTTTTACTAGTTGTAAACCCCATTTTTATGTGTCTTTCTTCCTTGTATTGTTACCAATGCCTTAGGCCAATAAAGAAATCATCGTTCTCGTCATCATCGTCGTCGTCGTCGGTGTCATCGTCATCGTCATCATCATCATCATCATCATCATCATCATCAACATCATCATTATCATCATCATCATCATCATCTTCTTCATCATCATCATCATCGACATTATTACTCAAATGCTAAATCTGTTTTCAGAAATCCTATCTTAAGTTTCAGTGACCAGTCTCCTCAAATCTCAAGAATCTTTCTTAGGACTCTTAGACTCTTGCAGAATACAGACCAGTACTTTTCTGCATGTCTCAAATCGAATATCCTTCAGCTTCTCTGTCCTCTTTCTGGGTAGGTTCTGATATTTCTCACTTTTCTCAATTTATTCGGTATCCATTCTATGATCATACAATATTTATTTCTTTATTGCCCACAGAGGGCTAAACATAGAGGGAACAAACAAGGACAGAAAAAGGGATTAAGTCGATTACATCGACCCCAGTGCGTAACTGGTACTTATTTAATCGACCCCAGTGCGTAACTGGTACTTATTTAATCGACCCCGAAACGATGAAAGGCAAAAATCAATGATGGTACACTTATTTTTTGTTCTCAATAATATGCTCAGTCTTTATGGAATAATTTCATAAAATACTATAATTACTATTCTCCATCACAGCGTCTGGCTCATATTCACATCACTTTTCTACTCTTCTTAGTTCACACACTCCACTAACATCCTAATGTACTACTTTATACTGATTTTGTACTAGTTCGTTGCATTCACTTAAGAAATGGTTAATACTTACAACTCCAGTTCCATAAACTCTGCATTTGTTCCCCGACTGAGTTTTAATTAATCATTGCCTTTATAGAATTGGTCCTAATAGATTGTTCTTGAACAGCTATAATTAACAATTCAGATTCTCACAGTTCTATATTTAAGAGATGAAGAATTATGTACATTATTTACATTCGACGGATATTTGTCCTCATCTTGTTTGTTGTTAACACGTTTCGGCTGATATACCCACCAGCCTTCTTCAGTTGTCTTGGGGAAATTTCGAACCTCGGTGCTCATTCCTAAGGTATTTTTCGATGTTATTATTATTATTATTATTATTATTATTATTATTATTATTATTATTATTATTATTGTTGTTGTTGTTGTTGTTGTTGTTATTATTATTATTATTATTATTATTATTATTATTATTATTATTATTATTATCATTATTATTATTGTTCAGGTCACTGCTTGGAATCGAACTTGGGGTTAGTAGCCCGCGCTCTTAACCACTACGCCATATGCCCACGGGCATATGGCGTAGTGGTTCAATTTCTTGGTTCAATTTCCATCGATCAACCTTTTTAAGGTTGCAAATAATGTCGCTAACGTTCTCCTGTTGTCTTACTTTTATTCTGTCGTAGATTGCCTTTTGTTCATCTGTTATTTCGTCATTAGTTTTATTGTCTTCTTTTAGATCATCTATATGTCTCTCATCAAGTAAACTACAACTGCGCCTTTCCTGTACTATGGGATTATTCTTATTAGTAAGAACTGTATTTTCATTGTTATCTCTGCTGCTATTTTCCATGACCCGTCTTTTGATAGTTTCGACTTGTGAACAAACAATTTTTCCTTATTGCTGTGACTTGATCACATAGTCTCTGTTCCGTAAGTTGAATCCCTTTTCTCTCCAATGATCATGCATACGTTGTCGGTAACCGCTAATTTGAGCACCATTTTCATCTACCGGGCTGCTCAGGTAGGAACACTCCATGACCACAGCATTAATTTGCTTGCTCCATCTATGCCGTGTGTGGTGGTCTCTTTCTGAATATCGACAGGCTGGAGCCGGACCAGAATCTCTAAGCCTACCGGGTGTAACACTGTCACCATCATTGGCTTCAATTTCATTATCACCAGTGTTTTTATTGACACCGTCACTAGATGTATCATTAATCAGCTCATGAGGAGGAGGAGGCTCCACCCGTTTCCTTTCATTATTATCATTATTATCATCACTGACATCACTGATATTATTGTTTTTATGTGTAATATCAGCAGTGGTTGCAGCAACAGCAACAGCAGTGTGAGTGGTGGTAGTGGTAAGGGTGGTAGTGGTAAGGGTGGTAGTTGGGCCTCAGATTCCTGTGTTATCATAATAGTAGTGGTTGTAGTGTTAATGTAGTGTTAGTAGTATTTAGTATTAGCAGCTGCTGCATATTATTATTATTTCTACTTTTATCATTACCACCATCACCACCGTTGTTTTAGGGAAAAGTTGGGCATCAGTTTGGTGAATAGATCATATTCTACAGGTCTATAGATAGATTCGGCAGATGGTGCGGAGGTCAGCCATAGAGACAAAGTACTCTTCACACCCTTTAGGTCAGGAGAGGTCAAATGTGTTTACTACTACCAGTGGATACGGGAGCGGTGCCTTGAAAAGAAGCAATTCAACCTGTTCTGTTTGTAATTACTGGTAGAAAAAAATAACAATAATATACTTAACCTGCCTTCCTCTAAATTTGAAATTACTACTATCTCTACAATTAGATTTTAAATTCTTGTTTGATTCACTTGTCTGTGAAACAGCAGCATAGTCAAGAGGTGTTTTCTTCTCTTACTCTTGTTTTTTGCAAACATCTTCAAAATGACTTTCTAAAATGAAATTCCTTTATGCAGCTGAGGAGTACGTTTTCATTGTATTTTCTGTAGTGTTATCACTACATGAATAAATGGAGCTTGTACGAAACGTACGTACTGCTATAACCTATTGAATTTTTGTTGCTTTACTTCAAGTTTTATTCACCAAATCTCTTGATTTTGTTTTTGGTTTTTATCCTACCAAATTCTGGTGCCTCAAACATTTTAAGTACCACATTTAATCTTTTGATTAAATCTATATTATATATATATATATATATATATATATATATATATATATATATATATATATATATATATATATATATATATATATATATATATACACATACACATATTCACACACACACACGCACACACACACACACACACACACACACACACATATCTATTCTGATATTCACGTCGTTGAAGTTTTGAATTTCTGAATTCAATTGTGTTGTTGCAATAAAAGGTGTATTTACGTATTTGGGTAATATATTAAAGTTTTTAAGTTTTCTTGAGATGCTCGTTTATCTGTCTAGTTGGAGAATACAGTAGGACTTTTGCAATGAAAAGGATGTTTACATTTTCGAACACACAGGGTGAGTCAAAAAGAAAAGAAAACAAGTTATAGAGATTTACTAAATATGGTCTATTGTATAACCGCACAGAGAGAAATGGTAGTGTTCTTAGAATTAAAAGGACGATGATGTTTACATTTTCGAATACTCAGGTAGAGAGGAAAGGATAAGTTGTTACACATTAGTTGCAGATATTAAAGGCTTTATCATCATCATCATCATCATCATCATCATCATCCTCATTATTATTATTATTATTATTATTATTATTATTATTATTATTATTATTATTATTATTATTATTATTATTATTATTATTAAAGGGGAAGCTGGCAGAATCATTAACACGCCGGATAAAATGCTTTGCGGTATTGCATCCGTCTGTGCGCTCCGAGTTCAAATTCCGACGAGTTTGACTCTGCTTTTCATCCTTTCGAGGACGATAAAACAATTACCAGGTGAGCACTGGGGTTGGTGTAATCGGCCAGTCCAGTCCCCAGGCTTTGTGTCTATAGTAAGAATTATTGTTATTATTATGATTATTTATTGTCTTTGCACAGCTTCTAACGCTGGAGATGTACTATGGCGCCAGCTGTTCACCACCAGTGAACTAAGGTAACACCCCTTATTTTTTGAGCATCATCCGGAGTATTCAAACGGTTCCAAGCAGTGCTGTTTTTTGTAAGTGCTCCACCCTTATTACAGCCCCTATTTGTTCCATGTACTTCTAAGGATTTTTACTCACTGTCCCCAGGGCTCCGACAATTATTGGTACTACTACCACCTTTTTCATCGACCACAACTGCTTAACCTCCCAAGCTAACCTGTCATATCTATCGACTTCTCTTTCTTCCTTATCGCATACCTTGTTATCAGCTATGCATGCTATATATATGATCCAGCATCGTTTGCTTTCTTTTTCAATTAACAATATGTCTGGTTTCCTATTCTCTATCTCATGGTCGGACTGAATCATAAAATTCCATAGGATCTTTGCATCATCATTTTCAATGATGCCTTCGGACTTATGT
>NC_142934.1:63543184-63550684 GCF_046866305.1 Octopus bimaculoides | reverse complement strand
ATTGTGTTCTTGAGCAAAACACTTCATTTCACGTTGCTCCAGTCCACTCAACTGGCAAAAATGAGTTACGCTGCGATGGACTGGCGTCCCATCCAGCTGGGGAACACATACGCCACTGAAACCGGGAAACCGAGCCCATGAGCCTGGCTAGGCTTTAAAAGGGCGCATTAGTATTAGAAGTTCAATATATTGTGTATACTTTAGTTATTCGAAGCTGTAAAAGTAAAATCGGTCTTGCTATATTTGAATCAAAATGTAGAAAAAATTCAACGGATCTTTTTTAAAACGGGGGCCACATTTTTCATTAATGTTTTACGTAGTGTTTTTGGTACCGAAAGACTTTCAAACTTCGTATACTTATCTATTTTGTGTTATAGAACAGAAAAATATTTTTGTATTCGAATTTATTTCATGTAAAAAATTGTCTTATTTCGATAATTTCAACCAATCACTGACGTCCACTCAGCCGATATACTTTAAGTGCCGACTACATAAACAAACGATTCTTCGTTTTATTTGCTTTTTTCATTTTAAATTTGCTTTAACCCTAACCCTAAGCCTAAGCCTAAGCCTAACCCTAACTCTAACCCTAGGGTTAGGGTTAGGGTTAGAGTTAGGGTTAGGGTTAGGGTTAATTGTTTCAGAATCGTTTGTTTATGTAGTCGGCACTTAATGTATATCGGCTGAATGGACGTCAGTGATTGGTTGAAATTACAGAAATACGACAACTTTAACATGGAATAATTTATGGATTTCTTTTTTTTTAAGAAGACTAAGAGAAAAAGATGTTTTATATGACACATTCTACCAGTGTTCCAAGTTTCAAAGTGTTTCGTTAATGAAAAATGTGGCCCCCGTTTTAAAAAAGATCCAATTCAACACTGTGCGACATTATATCCGGCACCCCACTATATTTTGCTAGCTTGACAGCAAAATATATATTAACAAAATAATAATTCTTTTAAATTTTTGTACAGGTGTAGACATTTTGAGGAGAGGGGCAAATCGTTGATTACATCAATTCCAGCAGGTAACTAGTACTTATTTTATAGACCCCCGAAAGGATGAAAGGTAAAGTTAACTTTGGCGAGATTTGAGCTGAAAATGTAAAGAGCTAGAACAAATGCAGCAAAGCATTTTGTCCGTCGTGCTAATGATTCTAGCAACTTCGGCACCAAAAATGCCCGACCGTGGCCACCGCCCAGATTACTGACTGGAACACATAAAAGAAGAGGATTGTATCACAGAACTGTATTCATTGAAATTTTAATTTTAAACATGCATTGTCTTGGGATGTTAGGCGTTCACTTTTCTTAGAGAATTGGAGCCGAAACTGGAGTGAAATGCCATCAAAACGAAAGGTAACTGTATCGCAGATTCGGCAAGTCATACGCTTACTTTTTGTTCTATGGTAGCCATAGAGTAAAATAAAAAAATATTAGTTCTTTTATTATTTTCCAGTTGTTAGAAATGCTCTCCATATTTTGAGCGATGGGGTGAATAGGAGAATATGACAACATCGTATTGTTCACATTGGTATTAATGCTGTAAGTGAACTTGCATCAACTGAAAAATAAAACTACATCGTGATAGTGACTCGCCCACTAGGTTACTGTTTTCTCTACAGTACTCGCTGAATAATAAAATAAATAATAGAGAATATGTATGCAACAGTGAATAAAAGAAAAAAACAGCGAATAAAGGACAAACTAGACATGTACAATAGAGAAAAACCGTCTTCAAAAGAAGATCAGATGATGGAAAAGATATAGAAAGGATAAACAAAATGAAGAGAAGAGAGAAAGGAAATATAAGGGAGTGGGGAAGTGGAGAAGAAGGAAGAAAAGAAAATCAGCAAAAATGAAGAAGACACAGAAGAAAATAAGAAAGATAAAAGAAGGGAGATACAAAAGAATGTGCAATGGAGAAAACAGTCTTTAAAAAAAAAGGTAGAATAAAAAGACAAACACAAGAGAAATAGAAAAGATAAAATTACAGGAAGTAAAAGAGATATACAAAACAGACGGTGTTGGGTGTGGGGGGGAGGGACAAACATCGAGGAAATTCAGAAAAATTAAAGAAGAGAGACAAAATAGAAAAATATAGATGAAAAGAAGCTAAGAAGTAAAAATGGAGTACGGAGAAGCAGCAACAAATAGGTATGAAGAAATGTTAATGGCCGTATGAAAGGATTCTGTGAAAGGGGGAATGAGGTGATGTAGATTATGGGGTGGTCACCATGAGAACATATAACTGCTTGTAGAACGGAACTAGTCAATGCTAAATCTGCTTCAAATGTATGAATAATCTTCTCAATAAGTTCTATCTATTTTATATGGTTCTCTTAAGTTCGACCCCAGTACGCAGTTTCATCAACATCATTATGATCATCATCATCATCTTCTATTACATGTTTCATAAGTAACAACAGTGATGAGTGTTTCCGTCTGGAGATCATAGATATATTACGGAAGAGTATAATTCATAAAACGACTGCAGTTGTACACCCGCTATAAAGTTGACAGTTACCTTAAAACATATAAAGGGCAAACAAACCTAAATATTGACTTCAAATTTTAGCTAAAGGCCAGTAATTTCGGATGAGAGTGATAAGTCGATTACATCGAGCCAAGTACTTATTTTATCGACTCCAAAAGATTTGAAATGCAAAGCCGACTTCGGTGGAATTTGAACTTAGAACGTGAAGACCGACGAAATTTCGATAAGCGTTTTGCCTGGTGTGCTAACGATTCTGCCAGCTCGCTGCCCCAGGGAAAATATTGTAGACTATTAAGTGCACCATTTCTTGAGCCTCATACGATATTATTCATATATCTGTATACAAGGCGATACCCTAGTATGGTCGTTAGGGTGATACCTTAGCATGGTCGTTAGGGTGATACGCTAGCATGATTGAGTAAAGAGAATAAAGGGATATAGATTAATATCTGTTTATAGAGATTTATATTGTTTTCGGGATAGTAGATGTTATTTCAATTTCCTCTGTCTCAAGATAACGAGCACTATTGTAAGATTAAAATTCACATGACAATGGATATCATGCGTGCACGCGCACACGCACGCACACACACACACACACGCACGCATTACATATATATATATATATACACACGCACACACATATATGTATATGTATGCACACACACACATATATATATATACGTATGTGTGCGCGTGCATGTGTATATATATATATGCATGCACGTGCGTACGTATTTATGTGTGTGAGAGCGTATAGTTAACCAGGTGATACACGAAGGAGTCATACACAATGACTCGGCGAGCTGGCAGAAACGTTAGCACAACGGGCGAAATGCTTAGCGGTATTTCGTCTGCCATTACGTTCTGAGTTCAAATTCTGCCGAGGTTGACTTTGCCTTTCATCCTTTCGGGGTCGATAAATTAAGTACCAGTTACGCACTGGGGTCGATGTAATCGACTTAACCCCTTTGTTTGTCCCCTCTATATTTAGCCTCTTGTGGGCAATAAAGAAATGGAAGGAGTCATACCCAATGACTGCTGTAGCAGCACCATAGTCAACTGCTACAAAGGTAAAAGTGACGCTTTAGATACAAATAATTACAGAGGTATCAAGCTGTTAGATCAGGTAATGAAAGTCACGGAGAGGGTCATAGGCCAACTAATTAGGGAGAGAGTCAGTTTAGATGAGATGCAGTTCGGGTTCGTGCCAGGGAAAAGCACCACTGATGCTATATTTCTGGTAAGACAGCTGCAGGAGAAATACCTAGCCAAAGATAAACCTCTGTACCTGGCTTTCGTTGACATGGAGAAAGCCTTTGACAGGGTTCCCCGATCCCTTATATGGTGGTCAATGAGGAAACTAGGGATAGATGAATGGTTAGTGAGAGCTGTGCGAGCCATGTACAGGGACGCTGTCAGGAAGGTGAGGGTTGGCGACGAGTACAGTGAAGAATTCCGAGTAGAGGTAGGGGTCCAACAAGGTTCAGTCCTCAGCCCCCTCTTATTTATCATAGTCCTCCAGACAATAATACAGGAATTCAAGACAGGATACCCCTGGGAGCTCTTCTATGCTGATGACCTTGCTCTAATTGCTGAGTCACAATCAGAACTAGAGAAGTTTCAGGTGTGGAAGCAAGGATTAGAATCGATGGGCCTTAGAGTCAACCTAGCTAAAACCAAAGTCCTAATAAGTAGGAAGGTAGACAAACTACAAACCCCTTCAGGTAGATGGCCCTGCCCGATCTGTAGAAAAGGCATAGGTAGAAACTCTATAATATGTACCCAGTGCAAGCTATGGACGCATAAGAGGTGCAGCAATATCAAAGTAAGGCAAACTAGGAAGATAGTTTTTGTATATGGCAGATGCTCAGGAGTAATAAACACTGAAAATGTGCAGAGAACAACTTCTGCCACATTCCAGGGAGAAAACCTAGAAGTAGTTGATAGCTTCTGTTACCTAGGTGACCAAGTCAGTAGCGGGGGGAGGGTGTACTGAAAGTGTAGCTGCTAGAATAAGAATAGCCTGGGCAAAGTTCAGAGAGCTCTTACCTCTGTTGGTGACAAAGGGCCTCTCACTCAGAGTAAAAGGCAGATTGCATGACGCATGCGTACGAACAGCCATGTTACATGGCAGTGAAACGTGGGTCGTGACTGCTGAGGACATGCGTAAGCTCGCAAGGAATGAACCCAGTATGCTCCGATGGATGTGTAATGTCAGTGTGCGTACTCGACAGAGTGTACGTACTTTGAGAGAAAAGTTGAACCTAAGAAGCATCAGTTGTAGTGTGCAAGAGAGACGATTGCGCTGGTATGGTAATGTGGCGAGAATGGATGAGGATGGCTGTGTAAAAAAGGGCCACACCCTAGCGATTGAGGGAACCTGTGGAAGAGGTAGACCCAGGAAGACCTGGGATGAGGTGGTGAAGCACGACCGTCGAACATTAGGCCTCACCAAGGCAATGACTTGTGACCGAATCCTTTGGAAATATGCTGTGCGTGAGAAGACCCGGCAAGACAAGTGAGACCATAACCTGTGGCCTTTACCAGGGATGTAGCCAGCCCACTTATGCGTACCTTTCCTTCTTTCGACACAAAACTCTGCTTGCGAAGACTTGTTGAAGCAAGTGAAATCGAAATCGAACCAAATTCGACGACTGGTACCCATGCCAACCTTCCTTCATTGGACACTAAACTCTGCTTGCGAAGACCTGCTGGGGCAAGTGAAATCGAAATTGAACCAACTTCGATGACTGGCACCCGTGCCAGTGGAGCACCATCCGAGTGGGATCACTGCCAGAGCAGCTGTCTGGCTTCCGTGCCGGTGGAACGTAAAAAGCACCATTTGAGCGTGATCCTTACCAGCGTCACTTTACTGGCACTTGTGCCGGTGGCATGTGAACAAAACATTCGAGCGAGGTCGTTGCCAGTGCCGCTGGACTGACTCCTGTTCAGGTGGCACGTAAAAAACACCATTTCAGCGTGGCTATTGCCAGTACCGCCAGACCGGCCCTCGTGCCGGTGAGACGTAAAAGCACCCACTACACTCTCGGAGTGGTTGACGTTAGGAAGGGCGTCCAGCTGTAGAAACTCTGCCAGATCAGATTAGAGCCTGGTGCAGCCATTTGGTTCGGCATTCCTCAGTCAAATCGTCCAACCCACGCTAGCATGGAAAGCGGACATTAAACGATGATAATGATGATAATATATATATATATATATATATATATATATATATATATATATATATATATATATTATATATATATGTGCAACACATAGTCACACGCACACACATACACACACGTACGTACGTATACCTATTGCATACTTGTTTTTTGTACGCATACATGTTCGCGTGTGTGTATGTATGTGTGTGTGTGTATGTGCGTGCGTGCGTGCATGCGTGCGTGCGTGCGTGCGTGCGTGCGTGCGTGCGTGCGTGCGTGCGTGCGTGCGTGCGTGCGTGCGTGTGTGTGTGTGTGTGTGTGTGTGTGTGTGTGTGTGTTGCCCGTATATCAACAAAACACTTTTTTCCTCGATGGAAAAAAACAACAAAAGTCTTAACAAAAACTTACTCGTCGCTAGAAGGGGACTTAACTCCTGTTTGTAAACAATGGTGATTTCTCCGACTTGAAAATTGTTAAAAGTTTTGGTTGAAAATTTATTTTTACTGCTATTCGCTGGTGCCTCTGGGGAAAATAAGTTGACGAAAATACAGCTAGGGTCATGACGAATGTCCTCCTAAAATTGGAGCCACATGCGTGCTAATTTGTGAACGTGTATAAATTACATTCACGTATACAAACACATACACACACACACACATACACACACACACACACACACATTCTGCCTTTTATATATACTGATACAATATATGCATTATGCTATTTACAACATAATCAAATATTTAACTATACACATACGTATTTATGGTGCTTACAAAATGGAAGTATTGAGAATGAACTCAACTACAACTGCATCAGCATGAAATGGTACTCAGGCCTTGAAAGATGTAAAAGAGGACAGAAGTGCAGATGTAAGATCAGACATCATCTTCTGCAGGCAGTACTGCAACTGAAGCCGAAAATGCTGGCAAAGGAATTAAATAGAATGCTTGCAGTGGAAAGACTGAAGGAGTCCCCCAGTGCTGAGGGTTTTTCACCTAGAAGTACCAACAGTTTCCATGCACTCCAGCATGTAAAATGTTTGCAGAAACAATGGAGCAGTGCCAGAAGATTGGAGAAAAGGTGCCATAGTTAAGCTAACAAAGAAAAGCATTTGGAGCACCTGGAGAGACCTGGCCTTGCTCTCGGTGTCGGGCAAGGTAATTCTCAGTCTAGTTATAACATTTGAAAGAAGCACCACTAAATAGAAAGTTCGAGGATGATATAGTAGGATTCCGAGCAAGATCATGCACTGAAGAGATTTTTGTATTGCAAGACATTTTGGAGCAGTGCGTAGAACTCCAGCCACCACTGGTCGTCAATTTTATCGATTCAAAAAAAAAAAAAACTTTTGACAGTGTCCACTAAGAAACGTTGTGCTTGGCTATATTCCAGCTCAGCTTGCCGCCTTGGTGTCGGGAGCGTAAGCTACTGGAATATAGCCAAGCCCCATCTTCACATTCTGAGATCAAATTCCACTGAGGTCGACTTTGCCTTTCATCCTTTCGGGGTCGATGAAATAAGTACTAGTTGAATACTAGGATCGATGTAATTGACTTAATTGCTGGCCTTGTGCCAAAATTTGAAATCATATATACATATATATATATATATATATATATATATATATATATATATATATATATATATATTACGTTTATCAATTTCACAAGATTCCTGATGTGAAATCGTGTGTTGAAATAGATAATGCTATATTTCGAGATGGTCATTTTTTTTACCAAATAAACACATGCACTATGTATTTTTTCTTCACTCGTTTATTATTCTTATTTTATCATTTTAACTCATGTCCATTGTTCGGAAATCTTTC